>NW_010552947.1:8472-38221 GCF_000687285.1 Phaethon lepturus | reverse complement strand
GAATGGATTGGCGGGAGGGAAAAGAAAGGAGGTGAAAAGGAGAATTTGGAGAAAAAGAAGTAAGATATTTATTTCTTTTCAACATGCTTATGATCTGAATTAAAAAATTATGAGAGAGATTAACCTCTGAGGAAAAACAGTTTTGAAGATTTAAGCTTTAAGCATCTTGGGATGTACCTCAAGAGGATTAAAGATGGAAGTAGAAGGAGTTAAAGAAGAGGCAAACATCTGGTGAAAATAGGAGTGGTGACTTAAATGCAAAAGTAACTCTAAAATTAAAAAAAAGTTTTGTTTGCTTTTAAGAATTTGATTACTTTTTATATTTACTGCTGTGGATGTAATTCTAATATACTTTGGGTGATTAATAGTTAGGTTTGGATGTGATAAAGGGGATACAGTTTTCTGCATCTGTTCAAACACCGGCATGAAGCAGTCTTAGAAGAATGTCAAAAATACAACTTGACTTAATGACTGAAGAGCAGAAATTTTCAGTGGAGGATTTGTTTATAAAAGCAGAAGGTTATTTAGAGAACTCTCGGCTGCTTCTTACCGTCAACTTCCTCTCTCTTTCCTTGGTTTAGTTTTAGCTGTTTGCTATTTTATCTGATGATACTTGGGGAGGAGGGGGAAGGGATGGTAGATGGTCTGCAGCTAGAGAATGATGGCATTTCTCTTCTTACAAAATATATGCAGAACTTGTAATTCTTCTTACAGTGCTGATGTTTCGCTGACCATTGTCCCATCCCTTAACAGTTTCATATAAATTATGATTTTTGTAGCTGACCAAGCCGTTTCTTTTTTTCATTTCCTGTTTTTTAACTGGAGAATTGCTTTAAGGGAAAAAGATTAAAAACATTCCAAGAATGAAAAAGGAACCCTTCGTTTTGGAATATTTCTCAAAGTGGAATTTTAGTTACTAAAGTCCAGTGGACTGCCAATATTCAGTGCGTTTTGAGACAACTCTATCTTACTAATTGTGTTGAAAACGATTTTTCTATCGTAACGATTTTTTATCGCAGAGGTAACTCCTCTTCACTTTTCCATGATCTGTCATTCCCCCCCTTCCACTCCTCCCAACCCCTCCCCTAAAAAAGTAATTCTGGCTGTTCCGACTTGCTGATGAGTTGTCTGAGATAAACTGAATTAAGGTGTTTGTGTCTGCCTTAATTAAACTTTTCCTTTTATGCAGTGTCCAGAGGGCCCTGTTGTGACCGCAGGAGTTTGGCCTTCTTTAAGGTACTCAGCAACTTTGGGGTATAATAAAAAGAATGTACCTATCCAAGTTCCTGAATGCTACTCGTGGTATAATGGGGACAACTCACAAACTGAATTAGGACTGATACATAGTGCCTTAAAATAAGAGAAAAGCACAGGCACTCTCAACTGTTGAATGAGATCGTTTGCACTGTATTTTAGGGAAACCAGGTTATCTCTATTGTTTCTGTCTCCCAAATGAGAAGTTCTAGGTCCTTTAGCCTGGTATACATCTCTCACTGGATGCCAGTTCGTTCCTTTTATCTCTCTCCTATGATTGTGTTGACTTTCCAGTCTGTTCTCTTATGAAGATTGTAAAGGAAACTCCATGTGTCATTTTGAGCTCAGCAATTTTTGTGGCACTCAAGAGGGTACAAGTTAAGTAAGATCTCTTTTTGGATTTTAAGAGCACAGAAGGTAAAGGAAGGTATAATGCACACACTCCTGGTTTTTAAGTGTCCAGACTTCACTAACCACTTTTTTGGCACTTTTTTTTTCAACCTGCATTTGTAGCTAGACAAGATTTCCTGCCCCACCGGAGACGTTGCAATCTGTATTGCTTTGCAGTTGTTAACACAGGCTGTATGAATGCTTTGCCCATCATTGCTTTCTTTTGTGGTATACCAAGTAGGAAGCCTGGTATGATGCTCTGTTTAGTGTATGCATTAAAATCTGAAAGCTTACTCATTTTATTCATCCACTAGTTACTCAGCATTGCATCCCACTTTGCTCTTTCAGTTAACTTGCCCTTTTCTTCTTTTACTTTCTTTACGGCAGCGAATTCAGTCCTTCCATTGTCCTTTCCAAGGCTTTGAAGAATGCGGGAAGATAATGGTCTTTTCCTGTGCTTCCATATCTCATCCCCTTGTTTTATTGCTCCAATTATCTTTGTCCTGCTCCTTTTCTCTGCACTTTGTGCTGTTACTGGATAGTCTTTGATAGTTGCTGATCCAAGAAGCAAGCACCCCAATTTTTGAAACACTTCATTAAAAATACACTTCTTTTACAGACTTCTGTAAGTTATCTTTTGCTGAATAAACCACTGAAAATTAATATACTTGGAAATTTCTGGTGTAAACTACTGGTTTCTTAAAAGGTAGTTGGTTTATCTTGAGCAGTAGAAACAGACAAGCTGTTTAGGAAAAGTCTAGTAATTTTGAGGCCTCTCTTAGGATTATTTGTTGAGTTGATATTCCCCACCTCTCTCAGGTCAAGTCTCTGCTGCTCACAGAATAGCTTTGACTGTTCATTCCTACAGTAGATGAAGTTTTGAGCTGACATGTCTTGGTACAGCTGCTAAGTCAGGAGGTAGTTGTGAGGACAAGGTGGCAAGGAAATATTTCTTGTGCTTCAGAAAGATCTGATCTGGCTCTGCTTCTTAGATAAAATGTATTCATCTGGAAGTGGTTGTGAATGAGGTGAGAATTACTCTTTTTCTTAACTGTAATCTTAAGTATGTCCAGAGGCAAGTGCTGTTCGTTATTTATATCCAAGGAAATAAGAGACTTGCAGACTGTACATGGGCTCGCAGTGGGCCATAGGTAATATTATGTTTCCTGTGACTTTATATTTATGCCTGTACCTTCAAGTTTGTCCCTGCCTCTCCTGGCCAGAAGGAATATTGATAACCAAACTATTTACAAAATATTTTCCTAAAACCTCTGCCTGCAGCACTTTTTAATTCACTCCTAGTTCAGAGGTGCCAGCACTTGTTAGTGAAGAAATGTGAACTGGTAAAGTATTAAGTGTTCATGAGCAAATAAACACTGGGGGTACCCTGCTGATTTTTAGAAACTTAGCTTTACCTTAAGTCAGCTGTGGTTCCTTTTAAAATGCGTTTAATATTGGCCCGTGCCAGAGGAAGGATTCAGCATTTGAAGGTGGAACAGCACGTGGCAGTTTCTAGGGCACATTTCTAAGGACACATGTTTTGGTGACCTTTTATGTGCTTTTCTGTGTGCTTGCTAAGCAAGGCAAGTGGGAAGTTTTTCCTTACTGGTAATTTTTGCCACAGACGGTGATGGATATTACCTGTTTATTCCCATTATGACTTGTTACAGCAGTAAACATAGGAGTAATATCAATTGATGACAAGTATTTGATGGTTGATTGCCATGTTGAGCTAGGGGTATGTTGGAGTTTAACATGTTGGTTTTTTTTAACTGTATTTAACTGCCTCACAAAGCATCTGTAGAAAGTGTTGACATACGAGACTGAAAGTATTTTCCAAATAATAGAAAATCTTTAAAATCTAGAACCTTTGTCCCCTTTGGGCCATTTCAAAAGCCTAACGAATGATGTGCTCGCATGCAGCAATTCTATTAGCACGTTGTCATAACTTTTATTACCACCTGTCTATCCAAGCCATCTGGGAGGAAAGGGTATAAGATCTAAAAGTGACAGTTACTCAGAGAAAATTAAATAGTCCTGTGTCTCTCCAGCTCATACATTTGTCTTGCCTTTAGATCACAGAAGCTTTCTAAGACTTCTTTGCATCTGTTAGATGGAGTTAATATTTAGGTACATCTTAAAATCCTGTTGTAACACAGAAAGTAGCTGTTGAAGTTTGGGTTTGCATCATATGGTTATCTCTTTCCTTCCCTAATTATATGATTGATGGCTACAGCCTTCTGGAGTTTGCTCCTTGGAGTTCAGTGAAACATCAGGAATTTAGGATTAACTTCTTCCCTCCATCCAGGAAACCCTTCAACTTCTCAGGGTGTTCCAACAAGCTTGATGAATGTGCCATTGTAACATAAATCTTTCCCTCCTCATTAATCCCTCATTTTCATGCCATAAAGGGAGGTGTTACCACTAAATTTACCAATTTGTCTTCTCCGAGAAGGACCCACTGGAGTCTTCTAACTATGTAATTACCTTTCATGTTAAACCACTTCGCTAATGTGTGTGTAGAGATAATTGCTTCAGTTTACCTGGAAGTAGAAGTCGTCTTAGAGAAGACTGCTTATTGTTTCTAAATACCTTACGTGGAAATTTGTTCCTTATCCAAACTGTTCTGGATCTGTTCTTGTAATTATTCCGAAGCCAGGCAAGGAGAACAGCATTGTGGCCTCTCAGAGTCACGGGAAGATGCAGATGGACACTGCTGCTGACTCTCCAGCCATTCTTCACATGGAGCTTTAGGGTGTCTCGCAGTGATGGGCTATGCCCAAAGTCCCTGTTAGGAGGAAGACCAAGTAGATTGTTGTGGCTTGAGGTTTAATTCACATCTACGTTTTGCACAGATATAGGGGGAGATGTATGGAGGGCCATAGTGTCGTTTCAGAAAAATCAGAAGTTAGTTTAAGTTATTTTTATGTCTTTTCTGCATCCCTCTAATGCTTCTTAAATAAACATTGCATTATTTCTCGCTCTGCAGAAGGAAGTATTTTAAGAGAGCGCTGAATACTTCTGTGTTGCAAGTACTTTGAGTAGAAAGGTATTGGTTAAAAACTAAAATCGCTGAAACCAACTGCAACAACAAAATCTAATTTCACATCACACTGTTGTGTTTTATTTATTCATTCTGCTTTCTTCTGGTCAAACTTTTTTATTAGGCTTAGCTTCTTGTTGCTCAGTGTGCCCACAGATTGCTGTCACTGAGGAGGTGAGCTTAAGAAATTTCATCCTTTCCCTGGCTGCTTATTCTCCTCTCATGAGTTTGTGTCCCTGTTGTTTGTGCCTGTGCTATGAAGCAGAACACTAGAATGATGTAGATTTAAAATAGGTGTAAGCAGAACAATGTAACAGCGTGGGTGGAGTTCAGCAGTGCTTCTGTGAACCCCGAGGGGATGGGAAGAGCTTGGGTCTCTCCTGCCCATAGAAGAAAACCAGCAAAAAAGCATCTCTTCCCTAACCGTGGTGAGGAGGAGGTGCTTGTTGCTGCCTGTGCTGGAATTTGAGGTTTTATCTGTCCCCCAAAGCCTTGTGACTGGAGACAGTGAAGCGATGGTGTCCTCAGAGGCAAGACTGAAATGTTGCCCATGGAAGGGCAGTTAGCTATTCAAAAGTAGTGTCTGCTAATTTTGGCCTAACATGAATGTCACAGAGTGGTTTAATTGAATTTATTTGGAAGAATTGTGGTAGTTTTAAGTTTAACATAATAAAACCTGTAGCAAGTACCTAAAGTGTATATTGATGTCCCTGTCTTTCTAAAATGTTGATTCTATAGCAAACATTTTAAAACATTTCCCCCATTCCACATGCGCAGCACAAACTGCAAATGCAAGAAGTTTGTGAAGCAATTTGATCTGAGAACACTGGGTTTTACATTAGTGCTGGTTGTCTGCAGTTCAGATCATACAGAGTTAGTTGTTTGCTCCTGAGCTTTGCTCCGGGAAATAAATTTCCATCGAGTTAAGTGTGCATTTCTGCAGGGCTAAATACTTTATTTCTTAGCTCCTGATAGCTAGTATCACTTTTTCAGTGTTTACATGGGCTTACTTGTGCTTTTTTAAAGGAAATTAAACCTCACAAAAAGCCCACTCTTGTTTTACTATTAGATAATGCCTGTGTATGAGTATTTCCAGGTACTTTCTGAAGGTGCATAGAACTCAAAACCCGAGTACACAGCCGTAAACTGGAGTGGGGGTTGATTTGAGCCTTGCTTAGGAGAGGTCTGGTCTGCAGCTGGAGCTTGCAGTCAAATCCAGACCTGCCCTTCAAGATTCCAAATTATGTTGGTAGTTGTTGGGGGGGAATTATGTGCATATATGTTTATGTTCTTATTGTGAATATTCTCCTGTTGTTTTGCGGTGTGGGATTTGTAGGTATATATTCTCTATGCTTTCCACCATTTTCTTTCAACAACAACTGACTCAGTCTTCCTGAAGAACAAGAGCCTGGACTTTACATTCTCCTGCAATGACCCTCAGTATCAGCTGTTGTATTTAAAGCAATTTGTATTGCAAGATAAGAATTTTATGTCTTTCACACACCCTTTTTTTTTTTTTTTTTTTTTAAATCCTTTCGAGGACAAAACTAACAGCAGTGGAGTTTTTGTGGTTCACTGGCTGTCCTGTGCAGATAAATATCACCTGCAAAACAGAAAGTGTTTAGCAGAAGGCTAAACTGTAAGGCATGTGATGCTTTTATATCTGCCAAAATTATGAATCCTCATTTCTCATCTTTGAAGACATTTTGTGTATCTGCCTTGGGGACAGATTATTCTATTTTGTTTCAAAATCTCCCTTCTGGTAACTAGGTGCTTGTTTTATCGGCTGTGCCTGAGTATTCATTCAGGTGTGTTGCAGTGGTTTTAACCCCATTTGTTCTCTGCAGATGGCAGTTTGACTGGGCACTTAGAAATTGGGAACTTTGCTAGCATATAAAGGAAATGAGAATTTCCCTCTGGCCAGAGAGATTTGGTTTGAAGTAGAGAAATCATTACCAACACCTTCCCTAATAGTAAGGCTTCAGGAGAAGGTTTAAACTGTAGGAAATTATTTTGTTGATGTTAGTGGAGTCTCTCTGAACGTAGGGTTTGGTTTTGTTGTTGAGTTTGGGTTGCATGTTGTTACATGTAGCTTTTTCAAATTAAGAACTTCATTTGTCAAATCTGATCTCTGATAGTCTGAGCCTCTCAAAATGAAAATAGGGAGTAAGTAGTGAGTTGAGTCTTGGACTCCTTAAAGCAAATTATATGCTAGGCTTATTCCTGTAAGGAGCTGCATCTTGAAAGAGTGGATGGAGGTGGCATATCCTCTCTTCAGAAGACAGGTGGTAACACTTTAAAATGTTTAAATGTAACATCATATTTTGAAGGTGCTAGGGGAGGGAGAAAACATCATGACTTTAGCTTGTGTTCCATGAGATTTAACAATACTCCTGAGCTTTTCCTATTTTGTTCTTAGTTTTGGGTTTTTTTCTCTTTTTGGGGAGTGACAGAGTGAAGATCAATTATAAATTTCTTCTTCTGAGTTGTGAAATTCTGTTTAATCTTCAAACTGGCGATGTCAAGGGTGCCGAGTCCTCCTCCTCCGGCAGAAATGTCGAGTGGACCTGTAGCAGAGAGCTGGTGCTACACCCAGGTAAGTCCACACTGTGCTGAGATACTCTTGACATAACGGAATTAGAACCTGTGATAAGAAGTTTATTCAAAACAAGTTTAGAGTCTGGATTTTCAGACAACGTCACACTTGCTAACATTGAACATTCACCAGGGCAACAGCAGAATGTTGTCTTCTGCTCTTGGTGGAACTTTGGAGGAGGCAGTTGGAGAAGTTGGAGTGGTCCAGCTGCCACTGCCAGCCATTTCCAGACTGTTGTCTTGCGCTTGGGGGTTATTTGTCACACAAGTGACTCAGTAAAACGTTCAAGTTTTCAGTTTTTGCCCTTAAGATGGCCAGCGTGAATGAGTATGACCCTAAACCGCCTATTATCCTCTGTTTTAAGATCAAGGTGGTGAAGTTTTCGTACATGTGGACCATAAACAACTTTAGCTTCTGCCGAGAAGAAATGGGTGAGGTCATCAAAAGCTCAACCTTTTCATCTGGAGCCAATGATAAACTCAAATGGTAAGAAATAGAACAAAGAGGTTCACCCTGTTTGTACGACTATGTGAAAGAATTTGGGATTCTATAACAGAGGAAATACATAACAAATACTCGTACTGCACATGGGTTCTTGCTTCCTGGGATGTACAACATATGCACAGGGAGAAAGTACGTTGCTTCAGCATAGTGTTTGGACACACAAAACAAATGTGAGGATCTGGTTGCTTGCAGTCTTTCTCTGATAATGAAAAGCATCAGAAGTAATAGAAGCTGTAGCTGGAAGGGAGACTACGTCCTTCCTTGAAGCAGAGACACGCCAGGGAGGATTATTAATGTCTTAAGTTGGGGGGGTGGTTTGACTGATGTTTTATCTTAACGAGTACTTATAAGCCAATGAGAGTCCATAGCCAGTGTATTCAAGTTCCATTTCAGCCTCCTGCTTTCAGTCCCTAATACTCCATGTTGTTAAAAAGATGATTTTTGCCTGCACTCTAAATCCTGCAATTTAAGACTATTGGTACGGTATTACCTTTCTCTTTATGGCAGGTGTTTGTGAATTTGGAGACTTAATACCGAGATAATTGAAGTAACAATGTTCTATAACTCCCTTCTGCCCAGGAATTTCAGCTTCTTAAATACGACAATTTTTTTTGCTCTTCTCCTTTCCCTTAAAACCTTTCTTATCTTCCCTGAGTTCTCAAATGATTTCCAGTAATTCAGAGTGGACTTTTTGTCAGAATGTATCTACTGTGACTGGTGTTTGACCTAGTAGATCCATGGACACCTGGTTCCTGATTTTATCCCTTATTGCTGATGTTAAGTGTTTTAGCATTTAGCCTTTTTCTTTAAACCTCCTTAGTATAGATTGCAGTACATCAGCCACTAAATAATTTTTTGTGTCTGTGATACAATTTGTGTTCCCTTCCTTTGGGTGGCAGACCTGTGCTTTCCTTGGACTGTTTTGTTATTAAATTACTTACCTTTATAACCTTTGCTAGTCAGATCTCATTCTAATGTCTAGATCTTTCTGATCTTTTTTGTCCTTGTGTGTTTGAGCTGTTAGTCATTTGGCCTAGTTTTTGCTTCTTGTTAGATTCTGTGTCAAGTTTCAGGTCATGGAAGTGCTTATGAGTTAGCCTCTTCCTGCACTTACTACCTCTTCTTCACACAGGAGTAGTTTTCTCTTTTTGCCCTAGTATTAGGTTTTTGAGAAACTAGCAGCCTTCCGGAAATCCTTTCCTTTCAGTAGCTTTCTGTGGGGTTTTACCTAACATTTCTCTGGATTTGTTGCACTTGCTCGAATCCATTGCCTCCATTCTGCTACTTCTTTCACTTCCATTTTGTGAAAGTTGACATCAGGGTGCTTTTCAGTAATTTAAACCGTACCCCCTTCTCTTTTCCCCTGTGTGTTTTTTTTCAATTGGGTTTGCCCATAGTTACTGCCTGCATATTATTATCTGTCTTGGAGACGTAGCATGTGGTGACTGTAACATGCAGTTCCACCCTATTTACGTATCCATTACTTCCTTGCAGTTCAGTGGCTGTTAAACAGAACTTGTTTGCTGTACATTTTATTGTGAAAATTCTACAATGCCCTTTCTTTGAAAGCTATGAATGACCTGCCAAAAACCGTTCCTGACATCTCATTCAGATGCCTGCTTCTACAGGTGTTTACGTGTGAACCCTAAAGGCTTGGATGAAGAAAGTAAAGATTATCTATCCCTCTATCTGTTGCTGGTGAGCTGTCCAAAAAGTGAAGTTCGAGCAAAGTTCAAATTCTCCATCCTGAATGCTAAAGGAGAAGAAACAAAAGCAATGGGTGTGTAAAAACTCTTTCTGTGTGATGGGGTCAGTTTGTCTTTTGCTGTTTGATCAAGCGAGTCACTCAGCTGGTGTTTGAAGCACCATATCTTTCTTTCAGAGAGCCAGCGAGCGTATCGATTTGTACAAGGCAAGGACTGGGGATTCAAAAAATTTATTAGAAGAGACTTTCTTCTAGATGAGGCCAATGGACTTCTTCCAGATGACAAACTCACTCTGTTCTGTGAGGTAAGTCTTCCTGTGCAGCGGAAGGAATAGCAGTTCCATTAGCTTAAGGTAGATGTGACCTTATTTTTCATCATTGATTTTAAGGAGTTGGAGGTGTCAGGAGAAATATTGGAAGTTTATATGGCACTTAGATTTTATTTGTGTGTGTGCGTGCGCCTTTGTGGCTGGTGGCTTTTTCTGTGTGTGATTCATTGCATTTCGCTTCCATTTATTTTTTCGTTACTTCATATTTGTCTTTTAGCTGTGATGATGGTAGGAATTAAGCATGTTTTATTATCATTTCACTTCTGGTTTAGTATTATCGTCCATCTGTTTGTACTCCTTAATTTGAAACTCACTTGGGATAATAACCAACACTAGCTCTGTAGTGGAAACTGGCCTGCCTATTACTTGCCTACTGAATAAAGAAGAATTTTATTTATTTTCCTAACTGTATCTATACAGCCAACAAAAAGAAAAATGTAAGATAAATTAATTTTATAGTGACCGCAAATTTTATGTGTTTATGTTTTTCTAAACGGCTTGCAAAATTATTTCACTAATACTAATTTCAGACAAAGATGCAGACAATTATTTCTAAAACTAGATATCTAAGTTTAGAAGCCTTAATGAGCAAATTTAAACTGTCTAATTTAATGTCTTCAGAGCTTCTGCTGTCTTATTTCCATTGTCGTCTTAACTGCAAAATACCTCCTGTAGCTGTGATTTTTGCCAGAAGACAGGTAGAACAAGTCGTTGTCTCTTCGGATCTCCTGCAGTCTTTTCTTTTTGCTGTGTTTTCTTTCAGGAATGAAAGAAGTGCTTCAGTCAAAGTTGTTCGACAGACCATCAGAAACATGCACACATTTAAATTAACAAACATTTCCTAAAGGATGTGTATTTAATCAGTCGTGTAAATTATTACTGTTGTGGAGGGAGCCCTTCCTTTAACACTTGTAGCAATATGGGGGGAGAAGAGGGCAATGTCTTGGATGACACCTCTGTAGGTCTGGCAGTTACCCTTTTCTTTCATGATAAAAGAGCCAGAAAACTTAGAATTGTGGAGTGAACCTCAAAAATTCATGTCTGAGAAGGCCATTTGTGAGGTGCAATGTAGATAAACCTGAGATCCACCAGTAGTCTTGGCAACCAGTACTAAATTGAAGTCAGTCCACTCTCTACTGAATTAATCCCTTCAAAAGGTTCAGCTTAGTGTTTTTGTTCCGGATGAAGAGAAAACTTGCTGCTGGCTCCACCTGGCCTTCATATCTTCTGTTTTCTTTTTCAGTTTGTTCTAGTCTAGCGTGTAAGAAATCTTAAGTTTAGTGATATCAGAAGGGAAGGTTTTGCTGTCTGGAAACAGTTTGGCGAGAGCTTTCAACAGCTTAGTTTTGGGGTTTTTCCCCCTTCCTTTTTCTTTTTTTTTCCCCTTCCTCCTTCCCTGAGCTTATAAGTCTCTTAGCATGTAAAGCCGTGTGCCATATGCTCTCCTAATGCTTCCCTGCTGGCCACAGGTGCCAAGTGATGCTGCTTACATCTGTACTTTCAGCAAGCGTGTTTTGTCTGTCAAAACTGTCTAAGGAGTTAGCAATACTGGATGTTGAAATGCTTGTTATGTGGGGATATGTTGGAGTTTTCTGTAGACCAGAAGGTTGCTGAGTATCTCTGCTGCACCTTCTCATTGCTTTATTAAAGTTAAAAGGAAAAAGCCTTTTCCTCTCTGCTCGTGTCTGGTGCTGAACACAGATAATGTCTTGCTGAAAACGCTGTTAAGGCAGAGAAGGATGTTCCTTGTCAAGCATTTCAAGTCTGACCTCATTTAGTTGTCAGTTTGGGGATTTTTCAGCCTCTGTTTTGCAGGTGGGGTTGATTGTTCATATCCCAACTGCATTATTTTTTGCTGTTTAAATTTTATTCCAACATCATAGGTAAATATAATCCTGGTAAACCTCCAAAAAGAACAGTGTTCCCAAAGTTATGGTAATAGGTGTCTTCTGAGCTAGGTAGCATTGGTTCCCTTGCTAAGGTGTTGAAAATAGCTTGAGCAAAAACCTTACCTATTTGACCTCTAAGGCTGGTCACCACTTGGAATCTACCAGTCTAAACTCCTTATGTAAAAAACCATGTAATAGATTTTCATGACAACAACTGACATTCTTCTGTATATGAAGAGGATTTACCTGTTGATTTGAGGCAGAGTTCAAAAGCCTTTTTTGCCTAGTCTGTAATCAGTACTGGACTCCAGCAAGGGATCTACATCTTAGAATTCCTTTTTAATGAGTCTGACCATCCTTGAGTCCATGTTGCTGGTCTAGATGTCACAGGGCAAAAAGGTTTTGTAGCTGTCACATGAATTACAAAGAATATTAGCTTCCTCACATTTGCTCTGGCTAATCATTAGTGTCCTTTGGCAATCTGGTATTTGTTTGATTTTGAGTGTTATATGGTTTATACGATACGTGTCTGCCATCAGAAACCCACTGGAGGTTGCTCAAGAGTTGGGGTATATGCTGTCAGCAGGTTTTTTTCTTTAGAAGATGTTTCTGTCACTTCTTTCACTTGATAATTTACCTCTTCTTTTACATGTGAAGCTTCCTTTGCTGTCTGTTGTTCTTTGACCGTTGGTTATTAATAGAACTGAAATTTAACTTGAACTTGACAGCAAATCCAGGAAATAGTCTTACATATGCCTCCCTGTCAAATCAGCTTCTTCCTTTATTCTTTGTTATAGCAGGGTAATATTAGTCACTCTGATCTTTTCTAATTGGAGTCTGCTGTAGAAGGCGTACGATTTACTGTGTGTTTAACAATAATGGTTTGGTGGTGAATAGCTTTTCACGGTTCCCTCTGTGTAGATTATTCATCAGCCAGTATGGCTACATATCGTTCCTGCCTAAATGTGTCTTCTTTAGAGCAGGTGATAAGGAATCTATCTGCCTTCCCCAAACCTAATTACTTGACATAAAGCTGTTTCTTTAAACTTAACATTAAAAAACCCCTAAATGTTATTTTATAATGTGATGGAAGTGTTAAACTCTCTAAGAAACTTAGAACCAAAAGCAGCAAGACATTTGGGGGATCAGACAGTGCCCTTGCATGTATGTGTGGATGCAGTGCTCGGTCACAGAAGCTCTCTGTATACTTAATTTTCATTTGTACTGCTGTCTGTATTGCATTATTGATTGGGGAGTGTTTCAGAGTGTTGATAGAAAAAACTAGGTCAGGTATGGTGTCTGTAAAAGCGGAAGAATAAGGTTCCACTTCCTTAGGAAGCCATCTAATAAAGTTATGATTAAATTGCATAGAAGTGCTGTTAATTTGGGGTGGAGAAGAAAATCTGCCGCTATCATTTAAGACTTGAGATGGACACTCTGGAGGAGCAGAGAACAGGGTTAGGCAGGGTAGAAAGGATGCTTTAAAAATGGAGATGTTTTTAATCATACAGTGATTCTGCTTGGCAGGTGTGGATTTTGGTTTGCATTTCCCTTCACCTGCCCTGGAAACAAAAATTTCCTGTAGGGAGATGAGTTTTCCAGTGTGTGTTTTTTGAGTTTTGAGTTTGTTTGCTTTCCTTTCCCCTCGAGGTGAGTGTGGTGCAGGACTCCGTCAATATTTCCGGCCAGAACACTATGAACATGGTGAAGGTACCAGAGTGCCGCTTGGCAGATGAGTTGGGAGGACTCTGGGAGAACTCACGCTTCACGGACTGCTGTCTGTGCGTTGCGGGCCAGGAGTTCCAGGCTCACAAAGCCATACTAGCAGGTCAGTATTGAGTTGGATGGGCCTTAGCGGGATAGGAGACAACAACATGATGGCAAGTGGGGTGTTTTTTGAGTTACTTGACTGTAAAGAAGGCTTCTGCAGCTCTTTTAACTGTAGAGCTGTAGTAAAAGAACGTTTTGTGAACTGTTAACGGGGAGAGAAGAAATATCTACTCCATTTTTACCTCCTGTGGCCAGGATGGGTAGGAGGATTCTTTTGTGGCTGTAGTGTACTATAATGTATTCCTAAAGCATTTGTAAGGAGAAGTTATCACATTTCCAGAGGAATGCTTTCTTGTAAAGTCGAGAAACTTACCTTATTGCCCATGTACTCTTCAGCGCTGTTTGAAAGGACATAAGAAATTCTCCCATACCCAGTCTGAAGCTATGCCGGCCACATTACATTATGTCACAATCTACACTTCCTTAGCAGTTGAATTAGTCCTGTCTACTATGGGAGAATTTTTCCCACGTTAAGTAGCAGGACGGTTGTTGAGGTGTTGGCAGGCTATGCTTAGCATCTCCTGAAGCATAAAAGAGTATCTCTAACTCTCTCTTATTTTCCCCACTGCCATAGCACGTTCCCCAGTTTTCAGCGCCATGTTTGAGCATGAGATGGAAGAGAGTAAAAAGGTAAGTTCCTGAAGGAGGCAGAACTTCTCCAGCTAGGTGAATAGCTCTCTAGCCAACTCTTGACATCACTGGTCAGTTAACTTTCTTAGGTAGTGTTTGTGACTATTGTCACCTTTTGACTGTTTTTCTCACGTTAGGTGCAGGTCTCTGCTTCAGCTGTCCTGAAGGGAGGAAGAAAGGGATCAAGGAGACAATTGTTACCTTTGTTACTCTTGGGGAAAGAATCTGAGGTGGCATAGGGAGAAGTAGAGAATGTGAAATACAACTTAGAATTTTTCTTATTCCATCCACTTTTTTTTTTTTTTTTTTGCAAGTAGTACACATTCTAAGGAGTTTGTTTCTGTAGCAAATCTCTGAATACTGAAAGAGCTTGGGTAGAAGGAAGCCTTTAACATCTTGTCAGGATCTTAATAAGCTTCATTTTTCTGATACAGAATCGGGTTGAAATCAATGATGTGGAGCCTGAAGTTTTTAAGGAAATGATGTGCTTTATTTACACGGGGAAGGCACCAAATCTTGACAAAATGGCTGATGACTTGCTGGCAGCTGCTGACAAGGTACAGTTGGGATTTATGGGTGTTCAGAGAACCAGGAATGACATGTGCCTTGCTTTACACAGAGCTCCTCGGAGATTGCTGCTGTAAGCTTTTCATGTGATCATTGTGGTTGGGCAGTTTCTTTGAATTGGTTGTGGCTTATAGGTAAACCTGGATGTAGTGTAGATACATGGAAGATACCTTTAGCGCTATAGATACGTATCTTAACATATAACAATCAGGAATTTCTGTCTCTACTGCTCATTTTTAAGCATTTTCTTAAAATTTCAGAGGACATCTCTATTCAGCATAATCTAGCATAAGAACTGGGGGACAGAAGACAATTTCAAGGTGGACCTGGCGATACTTTTTTTTAGTGTGATTATTACCAAATCTCAGAAGTAGTGTTCTGGCTCGGCAAACAGGGCCTGCTTCTCCTGGTCTGGCTGGTATTAGCAGCTTCAAGAGATGCTCTAAAGTGATGGATAGCCAAAAGTGGGAAGGTCCTGTTGTTTATTTTCTTTTTGCAGTGGCAGTCCCTGCTGTTTATGGAGAGAAGGGGTGCACTGGAGGAAGCCCCATTGCCTAACCCGTCTGTGGTTTTGCAGGGTCCTTGCCAGGGAGGTGTCGGGGATGGTCTGACTGGAAGGCTGCTGGTAGTCCCCGTGTAGCAGGCGCAGCTGGCCAGGGAGCCGTATTAACCACTGAAAATTCGTAATATATAACCAAAATTTTATTTCCTTTTTCTTTTTTCTCTTAAAAGTGAACTTAGTGCTGTTGAAAGATGCCAGTTTGACAGCACTGGAGACTAAAGTCCTGAATTTATCCATCGAACAGGTTCAGCACGGGTAGCAGCAGTGCAAGATTCTCCACACTGCCCTGCCAATGTGCCTCAACTCTGACCTGGAGGGACCACCTCTAGGGGTGAGAGCGTAGTTCAGTCTCCATGCTTCTTCAGTCCTTGGATTCTCTTGTGGGTGCCAGTTAGGGTGGTGGATTTTAAGATGTGGATGCATGTAACCTTGTTCCACGCAACCACCACACGGCCATCAAATTCCCTGTCGCTGCGGACCTGGGCTTCATCAAAAATGCTGATTTAGAGGTGAAATGCTCCATATGCCATTATTGGGCCACTGCAGCTAGAATTAAAGTGGGAAATAATGCGAGGAGATTCTTGGCCTGATTATAATCATTGCCACATATTTTATTCAATATTTAAAGAGTATTGATTGAGAGCTCACGCACCATCTTTAAACTGAGACAAGCGTAAGTAAGAAGCAGTACATTAAGGACAGAGTAGGCTTTAACTTTGAGTTTTCTGGCTTTTAATGTAGGGTTTTTTTCCTTTTAAACTCATTGTGTGTCTTTTAAAAGCAGAAATAAAAAATCTTGCATGAAAGCACATAAAACATCTAATATTTACTCAAGAGACTGAAACAGCTTCTTCTGAGTTCCTCTTGTCTCTTGGGAAAAATATGTAATTAGACCAAAACCAAAACAAAGCACGTCTTCTTAACCCAGGAGATACTATTTCAGCCTCTTGGGTAAGTATGCTATTAGGTAGGGTGGTTTTTTTAAGTGTAATTAAGAAAGGGGGGAAGGGAAGATCTTGGTACCTGAGAGACCAGAATGGCTACTTTTGCCTAACTATGTAATTAGAAGCTGAGCTATTTGTAGCGAAAATCAAAATAAAAATTGTACATTGCATGGAGGAGAATAATCAGTTTACAAAAGGAATAATTTTGAGCTTCGTTTGCTGCATTGTAAGATACTGACAGACAATAATATAAACTAATGGCTCACCCCTCATTTGAAACTGTTTTAGTTATTGATACAGATTAAGCAAGTAAATTTGATTTGCCTTCTCAGATGTTCTGGTGGGAGAAAACTGTCCTGGTTATGAGTGCCATGCCTCAATTGAAGTAATTATTATTGCCGAGTCTTAAGTGAAAAAATGTTTTTATAATCTAAAATTATTCATTCAAATTTAATCATAATGGGATGAAAATCTCAATCAGAATATTAAATCAATTTATAGTAACAGTGCTTATCATATGGCAAGTGCTCCCGTCGTCATGCAGATGCGCTTGTTACCAGCTCTCTGTTCAGGTTGACAGAGCAGTCCTTAGAAATCTGGTATCTTTTCCAAATGCGGCCTCAGATACTGAAGAACTTGTATACCATGTCATCTCTAAGCTGTCCAAAAAAGCCTTATAAACAGCATGAAGGATATTCTCAAATGCAGTTATCTGCCAGAAAAAAGAAATTAACAATCTTAAAAAAAATCTATTTATTTTTTTTTTTAGGAATGCCACTCAATTTGAAGTCATAATGTGAAGGAGACTTAACTGTGATTACTCTTTCTTTAGGACAATTTATGTAGTGCTGATGCTATTACTCACAGAAGAACTGCATTAGAATTGACTACTCTCCTAATCCCTGTGAAATGTAATCATGGGATCTAGACTATACAGAGCTACTCCGAAATACTCAGTTTGTTTCATCCAAAGAACTGCAAACCCGATAATCAGGTCACACATACCCAAGATTTTCAGAAGTATCTCAGTCTCACAGTTCCCAGCTATGATATTCTGAAAGACTGAGGCTTGGGGTTTGGGTTTCATTTCTTGATAATGAATGGCTTAAAAGTTTTCTGAGTATCGACCTTTCTGATGTCTGCCCGAGACCACTGTGTTGCTTTTGAAAATCTTGGCTGTGTCTGTGTGTTTCAATACTGACTGAAGTGCTGCAGAAAGTAGAGTGTGAAATTCGTTAGACAGCACTCATCTTCTAAGCATATCCTTTGAATTTCTCGAACCACTGACATGGCCCAACCTTGTGGATCTAAAAAATGTTGAGGCAAATGCAGAATTGAACAGTAGAAACTCTTAAATTGAGAATGTGAAGTTAGACTAGAGCTTTTGCCAGGGCGTTACAGGCATGCTGCGATGTTTCGTTTCCAGCTGAATAGTTGCAAGAAATCAAGGGCATTTGTTTAACATTTTAGTATTAAACTAGTACCATATACTTGAGCAAGGCTGATCTTAATGTGTAGGTCATTAATGGCAAAGAAATTGAGTGAAAACTGCCTAAACATCACTGGAACACCTGTGGAGCATTCACTGTTAGATAGACCTTCCCACTGAACCCAGGCAATACTGTCGTGCGGTAATAGAGTGAGAATAAATATTTGGCTTTAGCATTCTGTACCTTGAAGTAACTGACATAGTAGGTATTACAGGTGACTTGAAATTCTCATTTCAAAGCATGAACACAGCACCAGTAAGCCTGTAACACAAGAAGGCCGAGATGAGAGTTATGGTGGGTATGTTTCCTCTCCATTGCTTTTCCTCAGGGTGGGCACATCATGATTCTCCTTTTTTTGCTGGTCACTGCTTCTCCGAGTACAGTTCAGATGCATATAGCAAAGCAAAGAGGTCTGTTCAGCATAATAGACTAGCTTGTTACTGAAGAGTGAAGGCGCACAAGTAAAGCTTCGCATCAGGCCTGATTAGGTGTTTTCTTCTTTGTAACTGTACTTTGGCTTGTATTTTGCAGTATGCTCTAGAACGTCTGAAGGTGATGTGTGAGGATGCACTGTGCAGTAACCTGTCTGTGGAAAATGCAGCTGAGATCCTCATTCTGGCTGACCTACATAGTGCTGATCAACTGAAAACTCAAGCAGTGGACTTCATTAACTAGTGAGTTTACTTTTGTTCCAGGATGCAACAAATTGGAGGAAAGTGTGTTTATTAGCAATAGGGTTCACAACTTGTGAACTGTCGCCTACAGGGGAGATTCCCCTCTCCTTTTTTTCTTTTTTCTAGTTTTCCCATTGTGATCCTTCATTTACCTGCCATCCCAGAAGTGGCGTTGCCCTCAGGGCAGATTAGTCTTGTCCTGCTGGGACTGTTCAGGGTGTCCAGCGGGACTGTGTGAGCTGTTCTAGATCTCTTTCTAAAATGCAAGAACTTCTAGGTAGTAGAATATCAGGTGGTCCCTAATATTGAGGGACTGTTTGCAGCTTGCAATATAACAGACTTCTCAGCAGATGTAGAATGACTACCAAATGCTTTGATGTCTGGAAACATTTTAGTCTTATTTGACAGTTAATACAGCTCTTCTCGGTGCTTTCTATATTATTTTAAAATACTTCTGTGATGAGTAGTCAGGGTAGGTAGACATTGTGTTCCTGCTGTCCTCCACCTGGGATCATGTGTGTTTAAGCTTTTCATCCTTAAGTTGAAGGACTGTCCAACATATAATTGTGCCAGCAGAGCTAAAGCTTGCAATCTTCACAAAAGATATCTAACATACATCCAGAGCGATCCTAAAACAGTACGCTAAAAATGTCAGGTTTCTGTGGCACGTGGGAAGAATCTAGTTAATCCTTTCTATCCCCAGTTGATAACTTCAGATTTATTCTCTCTTATTTCTAGTCATGCTTCTGACGTCATGGAGACATCAGGCTGGAAGTCTATGGTAGTATCGCATCCCCATTTGGTGGCTGAGGCATATCGCTCTTTGGCCTCTGCGCAGTGTCCCTTTCTGGGACCCCCACGTAAGCGACTGAAGCAATCCTAAAGTCCTGTCTGTCACACCACCCCATGTTTTTCTGGAAGCAGCATCAGCTGTTGCTGCTGTAACCTTGACCACCAGGTAGACAGCGAAATCTGTGGAGCTTTTACTCTGTTGTTGGGGGGAAGAGACTGCTTCGTGACACCCAGACTTTTTAAAACAGCACCAAGTAACTTGGGGAGAGGGGGGA
Organism: Phaethon lepturus; assembly: GCF_000687285.1. Classification (NCBI taxonomy): domain Eukaryota; kingdom Metazoa; phylum Chordata; class Aves; order Phaethontiformes; family Phaethontidae; genus Phaethon; species Phaethon lepturus. The sequence goes on along the minus strand of NW_010552947.1, from coordinate 18,747 downwards.
GGGTGGGCCTGGGGCTCTGGGGCTGTTCAACCTAACGAATACCTGTCGCTGCATCGTCTGTGTGTTCCCTTCGACTTGGCTGAGTCAATTAAGTACAGGGTTCGGTTTAGGCACCGACCCAAGTCGGAATAACCCAGCAGTGGTACTGGGGAAAACAACGTCTCTGCGTCTGGCAGCACAGAACAAATCGTCAGATGCCTGGAGCAAGCAAGAGGACATTTTAGCTTTGGAGAGCGTTGAGGGGTTAAAAAGAATTTCCAGTGAGGTTCTGGAAAAGAAGTACCTGATGGGAGCTCCAGTAGTATTTATATCAAAAAAAGAGAATTTAAGTCCTTCCAGCTGAGCTAAGAACTGGACGTTTGTGTAACTCCTTATTGCCATCCAGCAACAAGAAGATCAGTTTCTCTGTTAGTAGCACTTGTATGTTAATTGCAAAAAAAAAAAACAAAAAAAACAACAAAAAAACCCCACCTTTTATAATATGACAGGTTGAAGTGAAAGGGGACAGTGAAAGGCTGTGTGTTCTGGAGGGTGTGAATAGACTGAAGGCAGCCTTTGGCAAGTCTGTTGGTTGTGAAAGGACTAGAAAGTCCTTGATCTGGAGCGTGCTGTCTGACAAGAACAACGGTTACTGTTTTTAGATATTGTGGGAAATGTTTTTGGCATTTTTCCCTGCTTTATTCCCCTCCTCCCCCTTTTTTTAAAAAAAAAAAAAAAAAGGAGAAATTTTATTGTTCATGAGCGCTGCGTCAAAAGTCCCTGTCCTGAGTTGCTAAATGATTCTTAACAACTATTTGTACCTGACTTGCTGACTGTATAGGAGCCAGTCCTGTTCCTTTCTATTAGTCACTCTTCTTACAGGGAAGAAGTTTCAAAATAGCTGGTAACTTTTTTTTTTTTTTTTGAAAATATAAATAATTACTATTTTGTACTGTGTGGTATCTGTTGTCTTTTTTTGTTTCATTTTTAAGACTTCCCAGTTTAAAACTGGCTCCCAAAAGGTTCCATTTCAGTCTGCTGCCATGTACTGATAGTGACATGCTGTTCCTGGAACTCAGATGGGATTTATAAAGGAATGCTGCACACAAAATTGCAATGCAAACCTGTATTATTTCTCATAGCAGGTATTACCAAAGTACTAGAGAGCATTGATTTTAATAATAGCTGCGTGAAGCTGACCCATGGTCCTTCATTTTACCTGGACCTGTTTAGATGTGGGAAGAGAGAATAGTATAAGCCACCATCTGTTTTATAACATTAAGGTGCAACGCAGGATGTCTGGGTAGGATAGACGCCATCCATTTATGTCATCATTAGCCCCAAATCTCCAGGGAGGTTAGATTGAAATACGCAGTGCCGGGGCAGTGGCAAATTGATCTGACCTTAAGATGGTCAGGTAGGGCACGTAATGGATTACAGAGAATAACTCTGTTTTGTCTAGAAAATAGATTAGGTATCTGTTGTCTCTGATTTTTCATTCTGTTATCATACTTCCTTCTCACAGCCTCTTGTCCCCTGTGTGAAGGAGAATTCCGTTCGTACGCTCATGTGTTTAATCTAGCTGCTGTCTATTTTTATCAAATGGTGACTCACAAGAGGGTCCCTGCCCTTTTTTGTTTTCCCCCACCGAGGCTCTCATCATAAACACACAACTGTTCGTATACTAAACCCTTCCTTTTACGTGGGTCACAAATTCCCGTATTACATCTATTGCTTGAATGCCACTAATTCCTTTTGTATGGGATTTAGCGTGCCTTTCCTTTTAGGTGAGCAAAGCATTTAGTCATAAGGAGACTCTCCCCACTACCCTGTCAGAACTCAGACCCAGCATTTCTAGCTTATAATTGCATACAGACATGAAAAGTTCATTGCCAGATAATTGCAGAAGTTCTCTGTGTGGCAGAGAGATGTCTAATTACGCTGCAGTAACTGCATTGTTTACTGAAATATTCAAACCTGAAGGAGACTTTTTATCCTTGTCACGTTAGAGTGACCAGCTGTTCGAGGGGTGTCCCTGGCTCTGCCTTGCCCTGGGAAGCAGACGTGCCTAGGAGAAAGTAAACGGATGCTCACATTGCCTGTCCTCGGCCTTTTTTGAGGAGGTATTTACAGGAAAGTGATACAGATTTGGCAGCCTCCTTCCCCAGAGGATGGGGAGATACCTGCAGGAAAATAATCTGTTCTGGGGCTTGTCTGTCCCAGCCCTTCCTGCGGAGCCAAGCGCAGTTGCAGAATATGCTGTCATGGAAGGTCTGAAATGAGATCCGCAAAGGAGGCAACTTGCTCAGATTGTTCCAGTTGCAGGTGAATTAATGATTTATTTGTCAACTTCACTCTTTTTTTGTTGTTGTTGTTTGTTTTTTATTGTAAATGATACAGCTGAAGCCATCTGGTTATAACAACATCAGAGCTGGAGCATACTGTTCATAAACCTCCCACTGACATCCTCCCCTCCCCAGATCTGAAATGTAATTCAAGTTAACTCACAATCTGTGGCATGTGTTGTTACTGCAGAGATGTCCCTGCCAGTTGAACAGTTGGAGATTTGAATTCCACAAGGAGATGGCATATTTATCAAAACAATATTTCAGAGAGACATTTTTACCGGTTCTTCTGAACCTCAGCGTAGCTAACTGCAGGTCTGGATTCAGAATTCAGGTTGGACCTTGCACTCGTGCTTTTAATTTCTTCTCTGCCTCCCCTCAAGCGTGTTACCAGAGAGACATTTGATCCCTGTGTGCAGTCTTTCATGTACTTCCTTCTCCCTATTATCTCCTTGCTCCTGCTTCCTCCACTGGCTTTCGTGCTGACCTGTGAAGGTTGCAGCCTTCATCTGGGTGTGGGGAGGAAAGACGGGAACGAGAAACACCTCTGTGAATCCCCTGACCTCCTCCGGCAGTGGTAGGATGTACGTATGCCCTACACCCAGAAGCAGGCAGCTCGCTCTGAGTATCCAAACACCAAATATTTTTTACTGGCCAAGATTTCTTTCTGGCTGCCCCTTGGGCTTTGTTATTACAGACTCAGATTCTATTGAGGTATTTTTCTTATTGTGTGAGTTTTTCCAGATGAAAGGAAACAGCTTGTCTGCTTATGAGCAGAACAAACAGCGGAGTAGGGAGAGCTGCTGTGCTTTGAAACTCTCCCTGGCTTTGTTCTGGTTCTCAAGCTGCTGTTAAGGATACAATACCATCTCTCCTTTTTCTTTTTTCTTTTTTTTTTTGGTCCCCCTCACCCTTCCTTGAAGGAGCCAAAGATTATTTAAAAAAAAAACCAAACTTCATTTCAGAAGGTTTCTCAACTTCTGTGCAATTTATTTTGCAAAAGGCTTTGCTAAAATAATTATGTTGTTCAGCAGCTTGGGCCATGCAGTTACTCTTTCTTTCATGACTGCCATTTAACTTGTGTTGCAGAATTACTTAACTCATTTATTTCTGATGACTTTTTTTGGTTAATCTAATATGAAGACATTTAATTATAGAGAGGGTTTTTTGTTTGTTTTTGGTTTTTCCTGACCTGCTGCCCACTTGGATCTTTGGCTGCAATTCCAGGCACATGCTGCAGCAAATTTGGCCTTGGCAATTCCAGTTTCTTGTGTGCGCTACATTTAAAGTTAACTTTAAAACTGCTGCTGCTGGGGGCACAGCAGGTGAGCGCCGGCTTGAACTGCACAAGAAGACAATGGCAAAAGAAACTGGGAGACAGCAAGGGAGAAAAAAAAAACCTGACAGCCCGTGAAATAGTTGGGGAAATACATTGCAGTGGCCTGGAAGGCTTTTGGAAAATATATATGATAAATAAAGCAGGAGTGGTGCAGTGTAGGAGATGGCCTTTTAACCCAGTTGAAGTTTGTTTGGCAGAGCACAGGCAAGAAAAATCAGCTGAGATTTGGGTTAAGTTTGGGTTTGGATTTTGCATCTTGTTCCTACTTGATACATTAGACTTTGTCTGTAAGACTGAATTATTAAAATCACTTGAGGAAGTGTGTTAATTGATGGGGTAGATTGGGAAGGGATGAAGAGAAGATTGCAATTACTCCATCAAATTATGAAAAATCACAGACAGGAGAGGTATAAAATGTAGGGCTCCTCTTTGAATAATTGAAAAGCATCAATGGCAAAAAAAAAAAGTAGTAGTTAATCGAGATGGCAGATGATAAACTGGATGGGAAGTGGAACACTTCCCCCAGCCCTCGAGAAGAGAAACTATGTCCTGGGTTATGCTGGAGGATTTTTCTCTAATCCGAATGCAGGAACGTTACTTTGAGTGCTGCCACTGGGAAATCGAGGAGGGATTGAAGAGAAAATCGTTGACTCTTGCCACTGGGGAGCAGTGTTGAGGACAAGAACTCTTCAGATGTTTGTACCGAGCTGCTAATGAAGCTTTCTGAGCCTTGAAATAGCCAGAGGTTGTGCATCTAGGAGTAATGGGATGAAAACGAACAAATGAAAACCATTTTCAAATTGTCGTTCCACTTCTTCTGGAAGGCTCCTGGCAGACCCGGACTTTCTCCCTGAATATTTTGAGTCATGTAAAACCTACTAGAGAAAGTACTTCGTCAAACAGGGATCTGCTTCCGACACGGCGGGAGGTGGGTGTGCTGGTCCTCGATATTTAATAGCGTGGTGTCCTGGAGAGTGACGTCCTTGCGTGGATGTCTGCAAACCTGTTCCTCACTGCTGCGTCTAATGCTATAGCTGGAGTACTTTTTCTCCGCTTTTTTACCTTAGCGTGGTAAAATGAAGCCATATAAGTGTTAAGTCCTAAGACTGTTGCATCTCACAGCTGGGATGGATCCTTTTTTCCTGTTCATGCCTACTTATGCTAGGACTGCAAGGTTTTGGTTCCTTTTTAATTTCACGTTAGAAGGAGAGTTTCCGACTGTTGATTCCGGTTGTTGCTGCATTGCAGTTTGTCCACACTTCCTTTCTTTCCCACTAACTTTTTTCACTCCTCTAGGCAGGTGGCGTTGGCAAAATTATTGCTTATTATTGAATTTTTGCCAAACTACAAAACACTTGACAAAAATAGCTAAACAGGATGTTGAGTTTATAGTCTGCGGCCGGGTTACAGCTCACAGCCAGCTCCGGTCGTTGTTGGAGGCTCGTCAGGGGTTTCACCCCCGTTGCAAGGACAAATGGCCGGTGCTTTTCGTGGCCAGCAATGAGAGAGCTGGCAGATGGGAGTTTTCTCTTTCTGTAGCCTGCATTTGTGGATTTGGGCAGACTGGCTTCTATCCCGCCAGCATAGGAGACGGCAAACTCAGGCGAGATAATTACCATGCCTCGCTGTCCCAGTGTGCTATTGAAGTAACGGTGTTCTGTACTGGTGTGTTCACCCAATGGCAGCCTCCAAGTTAGTCTGTAAGTAGAATAAGAATAGAATAGAATAGAATTATTTTCAACTGGAAGGAACCTACAACAATCATCTAGTCCAACTGCCTTTATCTCTGCTTGCTTCTACGTATGTGGGCTGCCAGGAAATCGGTTCACGTGCTGTAGATGCCCTTTGCGATGGCTCGGCTGAGTGGCAGAGATGGTAACTCCCTTGCTTGCAGTCACTGCTTGTGACTGCAAAACACGTAGACATCAATGAGCAGGAGATACTCTGATGGGTTGTAATAATTCCTCTCTCTAGAGGATGTGAAATTAAAATGCCTTTTCTTTATTCTCCTCTGCCCAGTGTGATGTCACTGCCTAACTCAGATTCTGCTGAATTTAAAACAAAAAACCAAAACCAAAAACAAACAAACAAAAAAAAACCCCAAAAAACCACCCCACCTTGCAGATTTGATTTCTGATGTGATGTGCCAGATGGTAAACCCTGAATTAGGTAGCAGGCATTACTTAGCTGGGGCCTGTAAACAAAACTGAACTATGAAATATTCTTTAATGAGCTAGATTTATTTCTAGGTGCTGAAGCCTCAAAAGGCAGGGGAAAAAAGAGAGTCATTTCACATACGGTAAATGTTTAAATAAGCCTTTTCCTTCCTTCCAGCACCACAGCAATAACTCCATCCCATTCTGGGGCTGCTGAGACTTCTAAAAAGCGTAGTTCTGTGAGGCTGTAATTATTGCGAGTGCTTTAGCATGGCGTGGAGCTGGGCTGTAGGATGTAAGTGGTGTTTTTGTTATGCTGATGAGTGGTTTGCTTTTTAAATCTTGTCTTTGTCAAATTCTTTGACACGTGGTTCTCCAAAATTAAACAAATACCTTTTTGCCTGATGCCCGTGAACCAGCACTGCTGTTCTTTGGTGCTCCTCCGTGGGCTGTGATGATCCGGAGTGATTGATAGGGACGGGTAGATATTTGCGGTGTCAATTCTGCAGCGGCTGACGGGTAGCATCATGGAGCTGAAACGCTGTGGATGGAAAAGCCGCAGCAGTTTTGACTGGTGGCTCCGTTTGTGTTTCCCCTCCTGCCCCCGGCACTGGCACCTCGAGCTGCTGAGCACCGTGCTCTTTGCCTGCAGCACGTGGAGAGGAGCTTCCCAAGGTTTTGATGTAAGCAGACTTTTCCTGTTGGTGAACGGACACTAGGTACTTAAAATACATGTTATTACTTTCCCCCTAATATTTTAAGCCTCTGGTTATGGATTGGCGCTATACAAAAAGCGTGTGGGTGTACGCTTCTGTAAAATGGCAATGTAAGGAGGAGAGAATGGGCTTTAGAAATGGTGGGAGGGCAGTTTGATGCATCTGAAAATAGGTAGGCTGTGTTTAAATATAGCAAATACATACAATAATACTTTATTTTTCAGAGCTCTTCAGTTGTTTTAAAAAAAACCAACAAACCAGCCCAAAACTTCAAACCCTTGCTATCTTTTGGCTCTCAGCATCTTACCAGAAATGTTTTCTTTAATAGACAGAGGTTTCTCAAAGACAGGGATCTCAGAGCACCGTCAGTTTTGACACTCACAGGTGCCACCGTTGGCAGCCGCAGCAGAAAGCCGTGCCTAGACTGGGTCTTCGTGTTTATTCCTCATTTGTTAGCATGGGAGATTTGGGGACGCTTGCATTGCCACTCCCTCTGCTCATGCTGTTCTTGGCAACGGATGTATGGCTAGAGAGCTGCCAAGAAAAAATTGGGCCAGTACCTTGTTTTCAAAGGTTTATTGGATGTTGCAAACATTCTGTAATGTCACATCTTGTGGTCAAAGAGTTTTAAGCAATTTTAAGTGCTGCATCCACCTGTTTTCCAAGCTTCATTCCCAAAATAGAAATTTAAAAACTCACGAGAATGCCAAGGCCACCTTTTTGCTCATAAAAGTGTAAATGGGAAGTTGTGTCTTCTGAGACCAACTTATGCTCTTTTGGTGCTTTGGGGATGAAATAGCCCTCTTCTAACCAGATGAAGAGGGATGTTTTTCCAAAATTTGGTTCCATCCCTAGACACAAACAACCCTCTGTAATAGAGACAGACCTCAAAATGAGGAGTTTTCACAAAATAGTAGCTGTGGGGAGATTTCTTCCATCAGCACCTATTAACCACGAATTTGTCCCGGTTGTGTCAGAGCAGCCGTATAGAGAGATTCCTTATGATAGACCTCAACTATGATTGATTTATGTAGGGCTTTTCTTAGAGAATAACTTTAAAAGAGACCAGAAGAAATAACCTGGCACATCGTTGTGTCCCAAAACAAGATGATTTTTTGAATCGAGTTCAGACCTTTTTATTGGCATTAACTGGCAGGTTATAATCTGTAAAGAAAAAATACGTGGATCTTCTTCAGGTTACTTGCTGTAGCTTGAGATGTTGGGAGAATGTGGGTTAACATACAGGCGTCCTGATCTCCAGCTGATTTACTGGTCTGTGTTGCCACTTCAGAGCTTGCTTCTGTTTATTTTCAATACATGAGGGGAGAGATCAGGCAAAATTTCCCAAACTGCAGATAAAATTTAGCCGTTTTTAGGGGTGAGGAAGAGGAGTGGTAGAAAGAAGCCACTGAACAGCATTTACTGCTTGTCATTGATAAGTATGTGATACGATTGATAGCCGCTCAGGAAACCTTTTGCTTGTGTCCATTTTTTTTAAGTCCTACTATAATAGGTAATTAAAGTATACTAATTGAATTAAGATCCCATCTGTCTGAGTTCATCAAGCCAACAAGTCCTTTAATTAAGATACCATGTTTGCTATAGTAGAGGCTGCAAACACAGCTGTGGCCACCAATGGTATAAGCAAGTATCTGTCTTCCCATGACAAAGTGCCAGAGCATCCAGTGGGCTGAGGAGGTCAAAATAAAATCTGCAAGGTAAGCAGCACTTGCTCGTGGGTTAACAATAAATGCAAGAATAGTTATGCTTCCTCTGATAGCTGAGAAAAAAGCCAATCTGAGCTGGGTGCAAACATTTTTAAGCACTCAGAGGTGGACGGCAGCGATAGTAACTGAAAGACTCTGTATTGGGTACCTCAGCGTCTGATCAGTGTCTCAGTGGGACGATGTCTAATATTGGAGGCAAGAAGAGAGAACGTAGTAGTTAGAAATCGATGTCTTCAGGCTGCAATTTCAAAAGGTTTATAAAGCACCAGTGTATCCTCACACTGATTTGGAGACACAGTAGGCTTCTGGGCTGCTCCGCCATGGGCTGTCTTCATTTCTTTATTTAACCATCAGTCCCACATGTGTGCGTGGAGCCCACTGAGGAATCTCCTTTTAGATGCCATATCTTTACTGGTTTTGTTGTTGGGATTGTAGTTTTTTGAACAAGATATAAAATTTAAGAGCCTCTGTGCCTGAAACTAAGGATTTCCTTCCAGTTTGGGCTGCTATGCCCGTAGCACTGGCCTCTGAACAGGACCCTTCCCAGGAGCTGGTTTCAAGCCAAGGAACCTGCTGAAATTCTCATTTAGTTTATAATTGTCTTTCTACGTTTCCTCCAATAGCTTCAGTCTCGTGAAACTGTGTTAGGATGCTTTAAAATTCTGGAGGAAAAACCTGCACGTTAATGTAGGTGCCTCTTTGCAACTGGGGGACGAGTCCGTGTCAGCCGTGCATGAAAGCAGGTACCCAACGCGCGGAGTTTGGATTGAGACGTGACACGGAGGCGGGGAGAGGAGGTGGGAGACTGAAGGGTGATGGTGACCCAGCCAGCTGCATCCCACCCATGGTGACTTGCTCCTGAGCATTTGTCCCTTTCCCCCAATATGTTTTGCAGCAAGAAAACTGGATTTTTCGCTGCTCATAAAGGAATTTTCCTTGATGGAGGGTTTGGGAGGCAGCGCAGGAGGTAATTCGTGTCCCTCTTGAGCGCATGGGGAGTTTTCAGGAGGAGGATATGCTGCCAGGGATCGCCCCACGGTCTTCCCGGGATGGGGACCGGAGCAGGCGTGAGGCCGTCGGTCTTCCAGAAGGACTAGCAGAAGGGGGGGAAGCAGGAGAGCCACCAGTCCAGGATGAAGTCCTATGGACGTGTGCTGAAGACGCGGGCGGGCGTCCTCGATGGCGCAGTGCTTTGAGTAGACCACAGAAGATAATTTTTTTCCCCTTATGGGAAAATTTCCCAATGAGGAGGCTAGATGAAAGCGGACGCTTCTTGATGCAGTTTGAAAGCGGAGAGACATCTGCCACAGATCAGAAAAGCCTGGCAGGTGGAAAACACACCAGCCCTCCCTTCTCCTGCCTTCATCCTGTACGTGGCGCATCTCTCTTCCCCGTGTGTCGCAGCCTCCACGCCGACACGGGCTCCGCGCCGCTCAGCGAAGAGCAGCGGCACCAGCAACCAAAGCTCTGTCGCAGAGCGTGGTGGTGGGGTGACACACGGACCCCCCTCCCCTCCATCCCAGCCGGTTTGTACCTTCCCCCTAAAATACCACACAAAGCTACAGGAGCCGGGAGGATTCTGCAGCTTGAGAGCACACGACTGAAAACTGAATTATTTAGCATATTTTTTAGTGCAAGCAGGTGTGGGGTTTGAAGCGGTTTGAGTTGGGGATTCTCAGCAGAGGAGTTAGGGTCTGGTGGGATTTGAAAGAGCTGGACAAGTTTTCCGTTCCTGTCCTCCTCTTGCTGCCGCTTGACAGCCTTTCCTTTTTTTTTTTTTGGTCTGAATTCTCATTCTTTTTCTTGTGTTTTCCATCCCCCGTAACGTCCCCCTCTCTCTTTATTTCACCTGCTGAAGCGTCTGTTGAGCGTCGACGGCGCGCTTGACGCTGCGTGCCGGCGTGCGAGGCGACGTGGCCCTTGGTCCCGCGGGACTCGGCAATCTCCTGCGGACGCTGGCAGTGCAGTTCGGAGCGCCGCGAGCAGCCAGGGGCTAAGTTGGCCTGGAAAGCG
>NW_010552947.1:7411-8436 GCF_000687285.1 Phaethon lepturus | reverse complement strand
GGTGGTGGGGGTAGGGGCTGGAGTTGGGAGGATTGCTTTGTGTCTGGGTGGGTTTTGGTGCAGTTTGTGCAGGGGTTTTTTTGATTTTATTTTATTCTTCTTCGAGGGCGGGGGGTGGTTTGCAAAGCTGTGGGAGCACTGGAGCACTGTGCTCTTCGTCCTGAAGTGGGGGGACAGGGACGGACACACGGAGGGGGCTCGGGCAGCTCCGCTGTGAACCGTGGATCTGGTTTTGCACCAGCGTTCCCCTAAAATCTCTTCCTCCCCCATCCCCTTTGTTCAGGCGTCTGGGACCGTCTGTGAGTGAGCATCGGGCAGACACTGTTGGGCTCCACGCTCTGCTCCGCTGCGTCTCCCCCAGATTTTTCCTGTATCCTTTGGTTAATCCCCGACTCCGCTCTTCGAGCTCCTGTGTGCACAAGCCCAGGGCTGTGACACCAACTGGCCCAGCTCTGCCTGTCCCCGGGGGCACAGGGAAGGGCTCTCTGGGCAACAAAGGCTGATTCAGCCCCGCTCTTCTGCACGCGCGGAGCCGGGAGCTGCGCTTGCAGCCACCCTCGCACCCCAACGCCCTGCGATAATTTTGTGCGACCCAAGTAAGTCTGAATTACCCGTACGGTACTTACCTGGGAATATTGCTGTTTCTAAAAAAAAAAAAATGCTATTCTTGTACTCGGCTCCTCTTGTCTCTTTGTTTGCAATCTAACGAGACACGAGCAGAAACCCTCGCCGCGATCTGGCTGGTAACGGATACGCTCCGGCGTGGCAAGCAGCAAACCACGCGTGAGCAGTGACCTTAGGGGACTGGAGGAGAAGGGGTTACTGCGTCACATCTCCCTCCCACTCTTCGGGCGCAAGCCTTTAGGAAACAAGACATTTGGGTAACAGATGGGTGCTCTGGTAGGTCTGGAAGTAAAAGTAAACCCTTCCTTCCCACCAGGAGGTTCAGGCCTTGCTCTGCGGAACAGCGCGTACGCGCCGAGCTCCCCTAAGGGAGCAGATGCCCGATTCCTCCAGCGCTTGGC
>NW_010552947.1:0-7380 GCF_000687285.1 Phaethon lepturus | reverse complement strand
GCCCGCGGGCGCGCTGAACCGCAGAGCAGCCTTTTGCTTGCCCCTCGAGCCCCGTCCCTCCAGCCGAAGCGGTGTTTGATGCCCTCAGGTAGGTGAGGGGGTCGGGGGGGGATGCCAAGGGGTTGAACCGCAGAGCAGCCTTTTGCTTGCCCCTCGAGCCCCGTCCCTCCAGCCGAAGCGGTGTTTGATGCCCTCAGGTAGGTGAGGGGGTCGGGGGGGGATGCCAAGGGGTGCTTTTCTCGCCCACCCGCGTGGCACGGCTCGCTCTCGGGCAGGGAGAAGCTGCCGATGGGGAAGCGGTTGTTGTCAAGCTGCCGATGGGCAAGCGGTTGTTGTCGTGATGTGACGTTACACGTTGCAGCTTCTTTCTGGGAGAGCAGTGCACTCTGCCATTAATTGGAGGGAAAACAATCGGAGACCTGCTGCTTTTGGAGTTTGTTGAAAGCACGGGAAGATGGGGAAATGTTGGTGTTTATGAAGCGGCAGCTGGTGCTGAGCTCTGGCGGGGGAGCGGGAGGAGGAGAGGGGAAGCGGTTGTATTTGGGTTCTGGGTCTAATTGGCAAAGCTGTAATAATTCGTAGATCAAATATATGATGCATTCAGCCCACTTGCATTTTTAGTCTACTGCGTGTAATAACAAGTCATAACACTGGGGATTTCATGAATAATCATTTCTGCTTGCCTCCCCTTTCAGTGGAGGATTTCCAGAGTGCTTGGCGATACGATCGTGCAGTCTCACTCCATCCCCAGAAGGCAAATGAATATTATCTTTATAAAGAGAGATAAAGCAGACTAGACAAAGGCCTGGAATAACTTAGTTAAGTTTATCAGAAAAGCCAACAGCACGACCAGGATTTATGCCCAGGAATTAAGATTCTCAAACCGCTTGGAGAAGGAGATGTCTGTCCTTAGCACAGCTTGCGTTGGCACCACGAAACGTCGTCTCAAAGAGGAGCAACTCTTCCCTCAGCAAAGGAAAGGTGACACAGAGCGGCGGCGAAGAGACTTCAAGGGGACTTGAAAGGCGCATCGGCTCCCGGGGGAGGCGGGGGCCGTGGGCTGGAGTGGGACCCCAGGCACCCCGAGCTGCCCCGGCTCTGCCGCTTGACGCATCCCGAGATCTTGGGCAAGCGCTGTCGCGCTGGCCTGGCTTTAGCCGCAACAACAAAATCGGATCCCAAGTTGCTTTTATGCACCCAGAAGAGCAGGGGAAGCAGCAACATTAATGCATCCAGGAGCTACCTATGGCCATTGAAATGGGGGGTCACAAGCGTAAAGGCTTGGCTGACTCATGGACCTCGTTAAAGTCGTAATAATCTCGATAAAGGTGCGGCGTTGCACATAGGCAGCCCTAGCCCGTCCGAGCTAAAGCTCAGCGAAGGCTCTATTAGCCTTTCGATAGTTCGGGCATGAAACCGTAAGATGCGTTTGTGTTGTGAAAGCACTTAGGTCAGGATTCCCTCCGCAAGGCTGAGCCTTGGCAGTTTGGTTTAGGAACAAAAGGGCCAGGCTTGACCTGGCAAGGGATGTTTTGGTAGCTGCGATGTTGCCGGCAACCCGGGGAGCTGTGCTGGAGACTTGGGGGGACGCGAAAAACAGGAGCAACAAAAATCTAAACGCTTTGAGCTTCCGATGCCCTCCAAGCAAACCATTATACGCTCACCCAGCTGCAGGAACTTCAGTATCACCAGCCTAAAAACTTGGAAAAGAAAACCTGAGATGAACTGTAAAGTGAGCTTGATGTAGGAATCGTGAAATCTAACACAAATTGAGGTTTATATTGGCATTGTGATGACTAAGCCTCTAGAAATCCCATTTTCTTGGGGTTTTTTGTGATTAAGCCAATGGTTTATTTTTCTGGAAGCTGAAGTTCTCGAGTAACCAAGCAGCTCTGATTGCTGCCGCTCTGGGAACTGCTCCAAATATTGCCAAATTCTGGTGAAAACCTCAAAGGTCGGAAACTCTGCAGTATAAAGAACATCTCACCTCAAGTAGGGCTCTTGTGACAATAACCTTTCGTTGCTCATGGATTTGTACTGAAGCTTTTCACGAACCAACTTTCTTCTCGTTCGAGATCTTTGCGTCTGGCTGGAACCTGCTAAAAATGCTTATGTTTGGAAAAAACCTGACTGACACCAAGTTGAGGAAAATTGATGCCTTGGAGGTGAGAAGGATCCGGTTGTGCCATCCTTGCATTAAATGGTACCTTCCTGTGAGATTTGTCCTTTCCGAAATCCTGGAGTAATGCATTAGCACGTTTTGGAGGTGATAGCTGGCCATGAGAGTCTCATTGGGATCAGAGGCCGCTGCTGGTTTTTTTGGATACGGTAAATAGGAAACAGTAGAAAAACAAAGTCTGATTGACTGGAAGATTACAAAGGGGGAAGAGGTCCCAAGTAACCTACAGAGAGATGGATTTAGGATTATTTGAGGTTGATTACACCAAATTAATTTTTACTAGGTAGGGCAAAATCAACAAAGGAGCACTTGGACTTTGCAGAGTTGAGCAAATGATCTTAATGGGAGAATTACTCAAATATTCAACAGCATTTTAAGGAAGATGGTGGGATTCTCATCACATCAGTCAAAGCCGGAGGAGGCAGAAGCGGTGGGATCCACCACCCTGGAACGGCGAGCAGTGTCAGGACTGGGGAGATGCGTCAGGGTGGTTGTATTCCTGCAGAAACTCCTGTCGGCTCCTGATTTTTTTCCGACTCCTCCGATCCCAGTTCTGGGGACCCCGGATCGACCGGTCCCCACCAGCTCTAATGGGTGGCTGGGGGCTGCTGACTGAGTTTGGTGGGAGGGTGGAACAGGCTGCTCGGGGAAGCTGGTTTCTACATGTGCAGAAGCAGAGGTCAGCTCGATTGGGAGACTCATGAAATTTAAATCCGGAGGATTTTGTGGGGAAGAGGAAAAAGTATTAACAAACTAAAGAGAGCAAATTTACTGGAGATGGAGAACATCCACTGTGTAGCTGTAGATGACAGCGGTAAGTAGTTCCCATCAGGGCTTTTCCTGCTTTGGAGACAAAGAGATCGTCCGTCCACTGAGCTATCAAAGATGATAAGGGGCTGCATTTTATAAACGGAGATAGGCTCTAATTGCAAAAATGCCTGCGAATACTTCTGTGGCACTTTGCTGAACGCTGGTGTCACGGCGGATTTTTGAAGTCTGCTCTCCACAGTCATTACATGCTGCTTCATTTGCAATGAAGTTTGCAACTCGTGGAACTTCATTTGGATAAATACTAGCTCCCCCCACCCCCAGGTCTATTTTATGTCCATCTACTCTAATGGGGAAAGAAATTAAGCCGTGGTTCCTTGTGTAATGTTGCAGCAGAGGCAGTCGCAGGGATTTAACTGCTCCGCTCGAAAAGCAGAAACGACTCGGTGGCCAACCTCCACCGCGCAACGCAGCAGAAGCAACACCCCGCGGAGCAAATACTCGTAAGCTGTAAACCGAACGCATTCAAGCACACCTTGACTTAGTCTCTTAACGAGGGAAATTTTACCAAATGAGTTGGTGCAAAGGCTCTCCCTTGCACCTCACTGTAGCAGGGGGTGAGGGGGGGGTTAAGGGTGGATTTAGGGTGCGGGGATTTTTTTCTCTTGTATTGTTTGCCCTCCAGCTCAGCGAAATCCTTCTTTTCTGAGCATGGGTTGTGACTCCCTAGCAGGAATCCTCTTCTCCCAAGCCCGAATAATGGCCCGTCCTGGTCTCCCTAGTAACTGCGGCTGCCACATCACTTTTGACAATGGTGCATCCTTTGTAGCCCGGTTCTCTGCTCCTGCTGCCTGCTCTGTTTCTTCAAATGGCAATTGTCTGAAATTTCTCCAAATGAGCAACTTTTGTGTGTGGTGGTTTTGTTTATTTTGTCTGTGCTGGCAGAAAAGGGATTTAACGTGTCTTTTTGTGTTCCTTCCTTAAAGCAAGCGTGAACCCTTGGGGAACATACTTTTGTGAGACAACTCATGGTCGGGTTTTTTTCCCCCCCAATTCCAAATATTGCTCCCGTTATTTTCTGAAACTGTGCTCTCAAAGCATTTTAAACTTTCTGTTCTCTGAGTAAAAGTCTTCTCATTGATTATTGCACTAAAAGGTTTTCTTTGCTCGATGTATTTTGGATCCGTCTAAAGGTAAAAGTGCATATAATGAAACTTCGCCAGCAGCCAGCAAACCTCTCTCCAAGCTCTAGAGAAGGAATTTGACGCGTGAAGGCTGAAGCATAAAACCTGCTCTCGTGGTAATACCTGCTTCGTAACTCTGTTGGGGTTTTGTTGGCGTAAAGGATTTTTTGGAGCTGCCCTGCTGCTCTGGGTATGGGGAGGTTTAGGGGGAAAGGAAGGGCTGGGGGCAGAAGCTGGGTTTTTTGGTTTCCTCTGTAGGAGGGAATGTCTCCACAGAAGTGGGAGCCTCAAGGTTGGATGTATGGGGAAGGCGAGTAGGTTGGGAATATTCATCAGTGCTGCAGGATGAGCCTATGCACGAGCAACAGCAACCAAGCGCACGGGTGAAAGTCCGAGTCCTGGCAGACCCCAAAGCTGGACCCAACGTCCAGTTACTAGAAGGGGCGAGTTCAGAAGCATCTGAACGGAGCCGAATTTGGGCGCAAGTCATGGCGATGCCCTGTGCCTCATTCGCAACCCCGCCGGTCTATTTTCCTTCTCCTTCGAGGAGACTGAGATTGCTTTCAGTAAAAACACTGGACCTGCCTCAGTGCCACTGTGAAAACTTTATTCTCTCTCTCAAGGACAGCATTGTTGGTGGTCATGTTTGGTGGGGTTTTTTTCCTTCAAAGTAAATTAAATGCTACAGTCAGAGCCCCACTTCACAGACACGTATGGACGCGGGCACGCACCTTTGCGCCGAGGAACAGCAGCGCTGGGAGCTGAACGTGGCTGGGCAAGGGTGGGAGTGGGCGCTGGGGAGCTGGCGGTGGTACGAAGCACGGGTGGGATGAAGGGGAAGTGCATGAATCACAGCGTGTCAGGGGAAACACATGAATCATATAATGTGTCAGCAGATTTGACAGATCCACCAGGACTTCTCTGCCGGCAGAGCCACAGTTTCAAGTCCCCAAAACCGCCCCATGCTGTGGTGGGAAGATCTCTCCCTGCCCCCCCCACCCGTCCCGACTCCCGCTTTCCGTCCCAGCAGCCCTTTGCATCCCGACGTGGGAAAACTCGGCTCCAGCTCCCGCCGCTGCAGAATTCAGACGTGGGGGAGATGATGTGGCTGCCCATGGATGTCTTGCAGCCATGGAGGGCATCTCCCCCCCGAGGTCTTCCTCTGGCTCCAGGCTGTGTAAGCCTGCTTCTGGAGCCTTCTTTGCCTGGTCTCCAACCTTTTAGGACCATGTGGCCTAGATCCAGGCAAATCCATTATTGCACTGAGAAACACGAGTCCTGACTGTGGCTTTATGTCCTATTTTCTGTATCCTAGATTCAGACCCTGCCTTCACGTACCAGTCTCTAAAGACCACAGATCCAGGCCAGGTTTAGCGATGCCGGTACCCCATAGCCTAAAATTCTTCTCTTGATATTGGAGCTTTTGGTGAAAATGGAAAATCCTCCTCTTCCTTCCTTGCTTCTGGTTTCCAGGGACCGCTGCGCTCCCGCCCACACTTACAAAACCATCCCTGTCCCTCCCCCCGCCCCCCCAGCACCCGCTCATCACCGGGGCATCCTGAGATGGGCAGAGCGCGTCATCCTGAGGGGTAGTAGGGTACGTCGCTGTGATAGTTGTAGTCGGGACACACTTTCTGCACCAGCCTGTAGTCTATGCTGTAGAAGGTGATATAGATGCAGATGACTTTGAAGGGCTTCGAGCAGACCCAGGAGACGTGACTTTGGGTGTGCTCGTGGTAGCAGGTCTTAGATGGGTCGTAAGTGCAGAGCGTGGTCTTCTTGGCACGATCCACTTTCTCGTACTCCACCCGGCAGTTGAAGATTTTGGATTCTTTGGCCTCGATGAAGATCTGTTGCTCCAGGTCAAACTCCACTGCCTTGGTGGGGGGGACGAGGCTGACGGAGATGTTCCCCTGCCCAGTAGAGTTGTGTCGAAAGAAGACGTTGACTGTGCCGTTGCCGTGATCAACCACCTTTCCGGTGATCAAGAGGTTCAACTTCACCGTCTTGATATTGGAATAGAAATCTCCCCAGCCAAAAATTTTTTTAAGCTTGCCTGAGGCTGGCCCCAAGTCCCTTTGTCCTCTGGGGTGTGGAGCATGGTCCCGCTCGGACAGGTTGTCCAGGATATCCCATAGCTCCTGTGAGCTGCTCACCAGCTCCAGAAGTGTCATGTTCTGCAGTAAGGTTGGAGTTAACAGGGACTGTGGAGAGAGCAGCCCTCTCGTCTTCTGCACTTGAGCTTTTTCCTGGGTCTTGGGTTCACGTTGCTCTGCACCTTTCCCTGGTTCTTCTTGGCCCCAGATCACCTGAACATAGTGATGGTGGAGAGAGAGAGAGATGGGTGATGGGTGCCTGCCCTCTTTACCCCGTCTCGCTCTCCAGAGTCACCCCGCTTCTCCAGACGTGACCCAGCCATCGTCTTTCCCATCCTTGCTTTCCTTATTTCCCTTTTCTCTTGCCTTTCCTCTCTACTTCTCTCTGTAGTTCGTATTTCCCTTCTGGCAGCAGTTTTCCCCTCCTCTCACTCTCCTCTCCTGGCTGCTCGGGGAATGGGTGGAAGGAGCCGGGACGGTGCATTTTGCTCACTGATGGTGCAGCCTGGCAGCAGCACCTTCTCTCAGGGCAGAGCACTTGCACCCGGGGGACCTCTGCAGATGCTGGGGAGAGGGTGCTATGGGGGGGATGCACACCTGTGACGAGGGTGCCCTCCTTGTGGCCTTCGCACTGGTCTTGCTGCTGACAGCATGTCTCATGGACCCCTCCTCTGCCCTCCGGACTGTGCCATGGGCCGGCGGAGAGATGGAGCCGCGTCTCGTACCAAATCCAAAGCACAGCGCTATACCAGCTGTCAGGAAGGAAAAACAACTCCATCCCAGCCGAAACCAGGACAAGCTGGGAGCAGCGGGGCAGCACGAGGGACAGCAAAGCGCAGAGGTGAGTTCTCACCCCGGGGAGATGCCCTTCGCCTCTAACAGCCGTGCACGGGCTCCTCTGCAAACTCTCCTCCTGCCGGCATGAGGGCTCTGCCTGCAACCAGCCACGGACCCCAAAATAGGCACAGACGGGGACTGGGGGGCTGCCTTGCTGCCAGGCTGTGGGCACCCAACAGGCTGGGAGGGTGCCCGGGTGGGAGGCGGGTTCCACAGCCCCATCGCCCCCGGTGCCAGGCTGCTGAGCAGACTCCCGCCCTGGTCCCTGGGGTGCGAAGGGCTCCCCGGGCAGAGGAGGCAGCGGGGAAGCCGAGGT
>NW_010552946.1:0-2600 GCF_000687285.1 Phaethon lepturus | reverse complement strand
GTTACTTGTGCATGCCTGGGGGCAGCCATTTGCTCAGCAATCCCTGCTGCTGGGGGTAGGAATGGCAGAGACCTTTCGGGGTGGTTTCCAGGGCAGGATGCTGCTTTTTTTCTTTTCGTTTTTTTTTTTGTTTGTGGTGTTTTTTTTTCCCCCCCCCTAGTGCTACCCATGTGGCTGTGATTCACAGTTGTGTCTAGTCTCCCTTTTGGGAGGAACATGGTCAAAGGTCAGAGATTAGAGCTTCATTCCACCACTGCTGTGTTTGGGAGAGCTCTTCCTCTACCCAGCACAGGTGGGAAAGCTAGGATGGCAGTACGTGCCCAGAAACCCAGCTGGATTGCCTCCTCCCCAGCCAAAACCTCCAAGCGCATGGCTGCAATGTACCTGGTGTCTCTACACACGCTGCATCCAGCCAGGGCAGGATGTCAAGTGGGTCAAGTGCAAGACTAGGAGGAGCCAGCCCTGATGCTTCTTTTTTCCCCCCCAATATTGGAAGTGGGGCCAAGACATTTCCCTGTAAATCTAGCCTGCAGAAGTGTGACAAACATCCCTCTTTCGCCTAAACTTTCAAAAAAGCCCCCCATACAAACAAGCCCAAACCAACTGCAACACTTGGTTTTGGAACCAAAATAATTTGCCAGCTAAAGTTGCATTTTTCTGGGAATAAACACATTCCTCTTCCTTGCATCCTACCGAAGATCTGCTAACCACCAGCGCTTCTGCCGTGAGGCGATTTGCAGATGTGCTTCCCTGTGGAAAAGGAAACGAAACTCATGGGTTCCAGCCACAGAGCTTCTCACTCCTATGAGCAGTGTCTGCCTCAGATCTCCAGGTTTTGAAAAGCCTAAGGCAAACCCTCAAAAATCCTGTAAGAGCAAGGCTGTTTAGGTGAGTAGAAGAGGGAGGCTGGAGCCTTTAGGGAGACTGAGTGAGAGAGAGGGAGATCCTTCTAGCTCTCTTCCCAGAGAGAGGCAAGCAGAGGAAAAAATAAAAGCTGTGGGTAGGTGGTCAGGACCTGACATCAGCCCATGTCCTCTCCCTTCACTTCAGTTTTACAAGCCGCAAGGCACACCAGCAAAGCAAGGCTGCCCCACTCCTCCTCACCAAAGCAGCAGCGCAAGGCTTGTTGCCGGCAGCAGGGCTTGCCAGCTGTGCCCAGGTGTTGCCTCTCTCCTTGGAGGGACACGGGAGGGGACAAGGCCAGCACCAGAGCCGAGCACAGGCAGGAGCAGCTGTGTAACAGTGTGCTTCGATATTGTGGCATGGAGGAACTGTCTGCCTCTGAGCCCTGGGCTTGCTGTCAGGGATGCCCTGGGAGGAAGGGAGCCAGCCCTCGGCCAGACACCCTGAAGCACAGGACAGGTTGCATGGTTGCCCAGTCATGACAGGGCGACAATTAAAAATAGTAATAAAGGTGGCAGCAGTAACATCCACTCCTTGGAGCAGAGGGAGTCACTCAGCTTGTGGGGCAGCTGCCCCAATCTGCTCAGGATGCACTCAGCTGAGCAGGGCGACAGGTAATGTCCCCTCCTCCAACCACTGCAAAGAGGTGCATGAAATACCCACGGAGGTCTCACGGCCAGCAGAGCTGCCAATCCTCAATTTCCCAGGAACTTTCATGCAAGCCAAAATCCACCTTTGTAGCCTGACCCAGGAAACTGCTGTTCCCCTTCTTCCCTCACTGCTGTGCAGCTGCACGCTGCCCTCCCTCCCTCCCGAAGGCAGGTGGGTTTCTGGGCCAGACCTGTCTCCTGCTCCTCCTGGACCTTGCATGATGGAGCGGGAGTTTGGGGCTGGAAGACCTGTGCTCAAACCAACCATTTGTGCCGTACCTCTGTTTCTGCACCCAGGGGTAATATTTACATCCCTTTGCAAAACATCCAGACCCTCTAGAAATAGGGCTGCTCAGGACAGAGGTGTTAAAACAAAATAAATAGGTAAAGGAGACCAGTAAACTAGCCTGGAGAAATGCTGACATTCCCAAGCGCTCCTTCAGGCAAAGGAACACCTCCTCCAACTGTTCACACAGACCTTCTCGCAGGTCGGGGACGCGCCAACCAGGTGGGTGGCGGCATAGACCCAAGCCCAGGCAGATGCTCCAGCTGTGGAGCTTGAGGGACCACCTGCGCATACCCACCGCAAAGTCTGGCTGGCTATTTTTGGGAGACACACACCTTCCCTTGCAGGGTGACCCCCACCTGCAGGCAAGGCAGGCGCTGTGGCAGCAGTCTGTAATGCTCAGACAGGCACTGCCTGCTCCTTGGCCATGGGGGATCGCCCTGGGCTCCTCATTGCCTCCACGGTCCGGTCTCTCCCTGTTTCCCAACTGAGACCTACGGGAGCCACATGGCTCTGGCATGACAGCTCTTCGACCTGCTTTCCCCCAGAGCGGGGCTGGCAATGAGGTGAAGGGAGCCCCACAGGGCCGGGGCTGGCGAGATGGCTCGCTGCTGTGGGAACAGCTGGTTTATCAGTGGGAGCGGAGCTGCCCTGCTCAAGCCCACCCGCATCGCAAGGACGACCCTTGCACTCCTCCCTGCAGGGACGGCCGCCAACCGCATCCCCCTGCCACCGCCTTCTCTCTGGCGAAGTGCCGGGCA
>NW_010552945.1:256-9601 GCF_000687285.1 Phaethon lepturus | reverse complement strand
CCCCGTCGCTCCCCCCGGGCGGCCTCGACCCCCCGCAGCCTCAGCCCGGCCGGTCGGAGGTTGCAGCCTCCGCCCGTGGTAGGAAAAACGCGGACAGCGTTCTTCGGGCGTTTAGTTAACGGCGTGAAACCGCCGCTACGGGCTCGGCAGTGCCCTGGGAGGATGGTGGGGGCAAGCGGCTTTGTAACGAGGAGGCTGGGAACAAGGTTACGCGGGATCGGTTGTTCTCCGTTTAACATCAGTGTAAATGAAGGACCCACAGGAGCGGGACAGGCTTTAGCCAGTAAAGCTCCCTGAGGACCTTTTTTTTAGACTAGTGGGGGCCGAGCACGGCTCTTTAAATATTCTTAGTCATGAAGCCAGAGGGGCTGAATGTTGAAAGCACTGGAGAGCCACGTCCCACCGGGGCAGAGGGCTTGGGCTGTGCCCGCGCTGTCACTCCCAGCAGTAAGAGCTGCAGATGTTTTTAATTTTCCTATTTTTTTTTAACTTTTTTAAAATTAGTTCCTGAGTGATGGTCCAGTAAAAACTGCTGTGGCCGTGCAAGTGGTTGCTGGGTTGGCCGGTGCTGGGAAATGGTGAGAGGCTGCGGAGGAACAAGCCCCATGGTGCAGAACGCCCCTAATTAGGTTTCCTTTCTTTTTCGGCGATTCTCTAGTGGATTTTGCTCTGAAGGTGGTCCAGTGGTCGGAATCGGAGACAGTACGACTTCAGCTCTGGGACATTGCAGGTATGTTGACACAAACCATGAAGCTGCTCAGGAGCAGAATTTAAAGCTTTCAATGCCTTGGGCCTTTTTTTTTCCCCCCCTTTCTTTCAATAGGAGTCTGCTACAAAAATAAATCCTAAAAGCCTGTCAATTCAATGGGCAGGACTGCTCTGGTTTGCAGTAATAATTTAAATATTTAATCAAAAGCCCATCTGCAGAGAACACGGCAGCACAAACGATAAAGCCGATCGAGTCTTTCTTTTCAATTTCAAAACCAGAGCAGAGTGAATGGGGAAACAGGATGATTTGTAGCTGATGTGTAACTTCTCAGCTCTGAGTCTTCTGTTAAAATCCTGATTTCAGGCGTGATAGCCAGGAAGGCCTGATCCTTGTGTCTAAGTGTAGAGCAGCTCCACTGACCTCGTGCTGCTCTGCCTGCTGGGATCAGGAGTGGAGCTGGGAAGTTGCGATCTGGCTGCTCAGCGTGTGAGCAGAGTCAGCGGCTCCTTCGGGAGCAGTCATGGCAAGGGGAGATCGTTGGGTGCCCCCGAGGTGGTGGGGCTGGGTCGGGAGTTGGTCACGCTCCAGGGAACAGTGTTATATGCGATGAAGTGGAGCGAGGAGCACGTGCTCCCCGGAGAGGCTCAGAGAAACGCAGTTCCCGAATCTTCTCGGCAGCCACAGACCAAGGACAGGTCGGTGCAGTAGTGTCTCTAAAATGGCACCTCTGGATCTAGAGGGCTGAGAAGAACAGGGCTGTGGTTTCCTCTGGTTTCACTGCTCAGATGCGTGCGTCTGGAATCCTTAAAAACAAAACAGGAAGGAGAAGTGTGCAGCGAGAGGATTGCAGCAAGAAACTGATTTCAATTTCAGCCGCGAAAATAAGGTTTGGAAAGCAGAGGGGCCAATGCTGGTCACGGTGTTCTTGTCATGCCCCGAGCAGAAGGGGATTCACGCACCGGTAGTCCCCGCCATGTTGCCTGCCACCTCAGAGGTGTGCAGAGATGGTGAGATGGCGTGAGGTAACTCAGAGTGCTCAGTTCTCGATGGCTTCAGAGAGAAAAGCCTGTTGATCAGCTACGGGGCTGCATGGGAGCCCACACAGAAATCTCTCTGGTGCCAGAAATGCCGGTTTTCACCGTACTGCTGACCCGTGTGATGCGATGTGAACGTTCTGTGATGTGTCCCCGTCTACACAAGTACACCCAGCAGCATGGTGGAGTTACTCCCTGGATGCAGTTTTGGTAGTACAGGCAGGCCATAAGGTTTAAACAGTAATAACAGTGTATGTGAGGTTTAATGGTTTCTGCTTAGTATCAAATTTTGCTCTCCAGAGAGCCTGGGCTGTAACGCTGTGCCCTAGCAGCATGAGTCCACGCTGGTGGCACGATCCTGCCGGAGCAGGGACGGCTGGTGCTGGCCAGGCACCCCACTGCTGGCAGGATTCTGCTCAGGGGAAAGTGAATGTGTGGTCAGCGACACTAAATTTAAATTTAACTGGGAATAATGCAAGTATTTCTGGGATATTTGAGTGCCTGGGTCAGGATTAGGAGTTCCACAGTTTGTTCCAGTTCTGTTGCTGCATTGCTGGTGTACCCCAGGCAGGATGCCTGGATTTCCTCATTATTTAAGTGGAGGTTGTTAGTCTCAGCTGAGAAAATGATGTACCATGATGAGCATCTTGTTTGCGGGTACAAATCTAAAGGGGGGGGGGGTGTGTGGATTTTTTTTTTCTTTGATTCTGAAGGGCAGGAACGCTTCACATCCATGACCCGGCTGTACTACAGGGAGGCGTCAGCCTGCATTATCATGTTTGATGTCACCAACATCAGCACGTTCAGCAACAGCCAGAAGTGGAAGCAGGATTTGGACAGCAAGCTCATGCTGCCAGATGGGAGCCCCGTGCCTTGCCTACTGCTGGCTAACAAAGTGAGCAGCTCTAGACACGCCGTGTGTGTTGGTGTGTGCGCACGTGTGTGCATGAGAGTGCAAAATGGAAGGAGACCCCTTTAGCACTAAGCCTTCCTTGCCCAGAGTGGCCCCGTAGCATGTGGTCTTTTTAATCCTTTCCTTCACTCTTCCTGAATTTTCTTTCTCTAGCAAGGATTCTCCTCCTTAACTAGGGCACTGATAGGACTTAATACATGGATGGCACTGAGGAGACATCAACAACTGCTCTATCCTAGGATGCCATGCCTTGTGCTGTTGGAGCTCGAGCTCTGCAGCTCTGGGATTATGAAGCTTTTTTTTTTTCTTTTTTGGTCTTTAACTTGCAGTAGCCTGGGAAGGTTGTGTATGATGCTGCAGGTAAAGTTTGTGTTCAGAGCTGCCAGAGGGATGTCTAATTTTCATTGGGATGCAGTGTCAAGTTTCACCATGTAGATTGGTTGCTCTCTTCTAACAATTTATTTTTCCTTCATTTAAAAACTACCTTTGAGTTCTTCATGTGCCAGCGTGGGCTCAGCAGCCCTTTCCAGATTCAGTTTGAGACTTGCCTGGTTTGAGAGCGCCTAAAACTGGAGATGACTCAAAAACGTGATGGGTGGGCAGGAGAGTGGCTTTTCCGCTCTACTTCTTCATGAATCATGCTTGCCCCAGGAGCTGTTTTAAGGTAACATTTTTGCCTGCATTAGGGAAATCTGTGTGACTGTACACGCTGCAGTCGCACTGGTACAGGCCGTTATGGGACAGGTTTTCTCACTGCCTCTTCGTACATCCCCTTGGCATCAGCGTGGCTGCCTTGGTGGCACCGCACCGGTAACGCTTCCTTGCTTCTGAGAGGCCGGGCAAATTTTGGATGAGTGACAATGCTTTCTTGTCCTCTGCTGGATGAATCTCCATTCCATGCGTGCTTGACTGAGGTGTGTCCGTATCTCAGATGAGATAAATATATTGCTGCTTGCAACATCCCATTAAGAACCTTGCCCTAAGAACTCTCTATCAGCTTGCGATCTGGGAGATGTGAAGGGCTGAGCCTGCCTGCTGCCTGCCTGCCTGCCTGCCTGCACACAGGCAGTAAATGGCTGAGGGGGAGAATTCCCCTCCCAGCTTAAAAATTAAAAGGCTAAACTTAAAATGACTGATTCTTGTTTTACAGTGCGACCTTTCCCCATGGGCAGTGACAAGAGAAGAAGTGGATCGGATCAGCAAAGAAAATGGCTTTTCTGGTTGGGTGGAGACATCTGTCAAGGAAAACAAGAATATTAATGAGTCCATGAGGTAGGCACAATGACTGGTGATACATCTAAGAGTTAATTCCCTCTTTCAGCCACGGCCATCTCTGAGGTGAGGGGAGATGCTGTCGGTAAGTAACAAATAACAGCAATAACGTGCAAGTAAATCTCCCAAAGGGAACTGAATTCTGAAAGGTCAGAAGTTTTTCTCTCCTTGGTTAAGCTCTGACATGCTTTTGGAAACAGTGTTCTTTGAACAATACCAGGGATGCTTTTTCATATGCTGGCCTCTACCAGGAGAATGGGACTTCTTCTGCAGAGATATTAGAAATTCTTTTGTGATGCAACAACCCTTTGATGGAGAATTTGGCCTTTTCTGAAAGGTCTTCAACTGGGTATTCGCACCTGATCTTGAGCTTGGGCAGTTTGTACCTAGGAAGGTGGGTGCTGTGTGCCGGTCCTAAACTGGACCCAAGGTGAGGTGGTTGTAGCAGGTGGTGTTAGTTATCTGCTCACTGCAGAGTCTTCTGATGCAGCCACATAATAGCAGTAATGCTGTTCTCAGTGCTATGAGGTTCCTTAACCTGATTGTGTTAGTCCTTAAAATTCTGGAGTTTTCCATCCTTCTAGAATGGACTGCTGCTGCTTTTTTGTACTGCTGAAGAACTGTGTGGCCCAATGCTGCTTGTTTAAAAAACAAAACAAACTTAACATATGTTTGTCTTCTAGAGTCCTGATTGAAAAGATGATGTCTTCATCCACTGGTGATGGAAGTGCCTCTGCTGCCGGGAGTGGGGATTATATTAACATAAAAGAGACATCCCCACCAGGCTGGGCTTGCTGTTAGATGCACTGACTACACCATCTGCCTTGGGTCTAGCAGCAATGTCTTATTATTATCATCATCATTTTTTCCTAAACTGGCTGTCACTGGTTTTTGCGGTTTTTTTTACATGATCATGAACTGTCTTCTGTTTAGTGCATATTCGTTCTCAGTAGAGCATTGCTGCAGTGACTTGGAGTGAGGCGTGGAAAGAAGAGAGGAGCAAGAAGATTCCTCTTCTAGTGTAGCAGCAACTGGAAGCTCTGCTGCCAGTAATGTAGCACGGCCCGTGATCAAGCACATGGCTTGGATTAATATTTTTTTAAATTTTGAGCACTTCGTCTTCTGACATATGATGGCCTGCCTCAGGCAGGGCAAAGGATGTCGAAGGTATATTTTTAATATTGTTGCACCTTTTATTCCCCATCGCCTGCACCCACCATACAGAGGCACCAGTCCAACGCGTTACAGCGACTTTCATTTGACGCACATGGAGTTCAAGCGGTCTCTCTGTGCCTGTGGATTCCCAGTGTGGGATTACAGCAAACTCTTTACTTCATGCTCTAGCCTACATACCTCTGCTTACGTGTCCTGGGGAGACCAACACATCTCATCGTTGCCACTAACTGTCCCTAAGATGTGAAGCCAGATGTGGATTAGCATGGTGTCCCATGTAACTAGAGCTGTAAAATTGTCAGTGTGAATTTGAGAAATGGTGTAGCACAGCCCTTACTTTCGTGCATACTGACTGTGGCGCTTAACAGCAAAGACCTCAAGTTTTTGTCAAGAATTGCCCAGTTGCCTTCTGTTTGTTCCTTCTCACTCCCCCTCTGTCTAGCACAATCCTATGTCTTCTGTTCTGCTGCCATGTTATTAGGGCACCGAGAGCTGGGTGAGGAATAGGTTGTAAACTCCTTTGTATGAGAGAACAACAGTCCTTTTCACTTTTAGAACACCCTGTATCCTACCATCTCAAATAGCTTTGCAATTGCTGATGAATTGCCTTCCCACAATTATTCTGGAGCGATGAGTGAATTTGGGAGCAGGGATGGTGCGGGAAAGGCAGCTCTCTGAAAGCCCACCTGCTGGGTTTAGTGGTGCAGGGGGGAAGCAAAGGAGAAGACTTTGCAGGACAAAAGGACATGAAGAGAACCGCTCCCCACTTGCTTTTTGATGCCTGCTTTCCTTAGCATATCCCCGGGTACTCCTTGTTGAGAACACTTCTTGCCAACAACAACAAAAAATTGGTAAAAGCGTACTAGGTAGTTATCTCAGGAAAGGTAATAGGAAGCTTAGTCTGTAGGGCTGGAGTTACGTAGCGTTGCAAGCGTTTTATATAAGCAGGCGATGTTCTAGAATTGTCTTGCCCATGTTTTAGGTTAGGATTTGAACAAGTGGCCTTCAATAATGTTTTTCCCTTCTCGGGTGGCTTAATTTGAAAACAGGGCTATAAATTGGTTTCTCCTGATTTCCGTCCTTTTCTTTGGCAAAGTATTCCTTCTGTCTTCCTTACTTTATATAATCTATGGAGGGAGAAGGTGGGGAGAACAGAAACTGATTGCCTTCACTATGCACAAAAACCTCTGAGTTTTCATTCTCTGGACTTGAAAAGGATTGATAAGAAACAATAAGGACTAAGAAATTTAGAACTAGTATTGTGTTCCACTGTTTTAATTAAAATCTAAAATGTCTCGGCTAGGATTCTGTTGTGGAAATATTGCCAGATACGGTTTTATAGGCACTTAAATATACCCTTCTCTGTGCCATTGGATTCACTGTAGAACTGGTTAGCAACAAAATTGAACTGAATTGTTGAATTTTACTTCCTAAGTATTGTGTTTAAAAAAAAATTAATCCTATAAATATTTCTAGTTCTTAATGGATCATGGGGAGAAGGGTCTAATTTTTAAAAGGATGTGTCACGAAACCATTAAGATTCATGTGTTATTTATTGTTTTCTGTATGTGCACCTCAAAGCATTTCAGCAAAGAGATCGAGTGTTAGAGGTGTCCTTACAGATGGAGAAACTGAGGCACGTGGTGGAAATCTCTGCCCAGAACCAACTAACTGCTGAAGGCGTCAGAGCTTGGCACTGAATGGAAAGTTTCCAAGTCCTGTTTCGATGGCCGAGCTGCTAGACCATGCATCTTGCGGGGAAAACATCTTTATACCTTTTGCATGTCAGTTTGATATGTGCCAGTGCCTCTCTGCTGTCTGGACCTCTTAACCTGGACCTCTTTTTCATAAGTGCCTCTCAGAAACAAGCAAAAAGCCAAAGAAAGATTTTTGAAGGTTTTCTTGTATTATACGTGATTTCTGTTCTGCCCAGTGGTTTCCGGTACCGGTGTATGCCTTGTTTGTTGTTTTGGGTTTTTTTTTCCACACTGCTTACTGCTTGCTAACATCTTAATAGACACAGTAGACAACTGTCAAAAAACAAGCCTGCACAACAGAAACAGTCGTTGCTTGAGATCAGTGTAAAAACCCAACCAGACAGGAAAACGATTTTACTGTGCAGATGTGTGTGTTTTTTCACAGCTTGCTCTGTGGCACACAAGCTGCTTAAAAAAGCAAAACCAAGAAAAAAAAAAACAACTTGATTTAGTCCTGTAAAACAACCTGATTCAAAAGCCTCATCTGAACATGCGCTTTGCTGGGATAGGCAATGTGGAAAGAACGGTTGCCTGTGAAATTGATTGTGCCCAGCTTGTGCTAGCTGAAATAATTCTCGTTTTTAAAACAACTGAAGGGGAAAAGCCAACTTGAATGAAGCAGCTTCTAAGAAATATTTTAAACAAAGTTGTCTCGTTCATGCAGACCGATAAAAACTTTAATCTTTCAAATAGGAATCAGAAAAGCCTTGTCTTTATTATGATGAACTGTACTTCACTGGTGTCTTCGTCGGGAATGACCTGTTTTGAAAATGAAGGCGCTCGATTTTCCCTTCTGCAGTGCCTACTTTGACTTCGTACTCTTTGTGTGACTCTGGGCCAACTGTACCTGTTTCACTCTTCCACATGTTGTTTCTCATTCCTGTAACTTTAATTTGTGGTCATGGGACTCAAAACCACATGAAGTTGAATGGTGTATTTTATATGTTGATGACAGCACACTATGGGTCCACATAGCTGGAAAATTTTACTGCAACAGAATTTGAAATCCTGAGGGCAGACTATAGTTCAGAAATAAGTCAACAATATCAAAACTTAGCCTTTTTTTTTTTTAAACCACTTGCAGTTACACAGAAGTATTTTAGAGACAGGGTTCTGATTACTGTAAAGTTGCAGTATTATTATGTTTATATAAAGAGAAGAAACTGCTGGGAGGTTTTCTCCGTATCAACCAGTAACTAATGCAGTATTGCAAAAGTTTGAAATAAAAGTGTGACATTGCTTGTGTAGTTGTTGTTGTTTTCCTGTCTCAACAGTCCTAACAAATGGGTTCACAAGTTCAAACTAGAAATAGTCTTGCTGTCAATAATAGGGTATGTATAAAGCATACAGTGTGAACTGCCCTGTGTTGCCAGCAAAACAAATTAGATCCTTTTCATTGAAACATCTTGCTGTCTCAATTATTGCAGTTTTATTGACCTACAAGCGGGACGTAAGCATGCAAAACTTTTGCATCTGTGAGTCAGTCATAGCGGCTTTTAATCCAATATATCCAGCTAAGAGGAGAAAGAAAAGAATTCCTTGATGTGGTTGGTTGTTAATACGCCTTCCTCCTTATGGCTCATTAATTCACACAGTGTATTTTGGGGCTGGCTATGCAGGCAGGCAGTTGCTCTGAATGCCCCTCTTTCTTTCCTGATCAGCTTGATTTTCATGAGTATTGACTTGCACGAAGGACAGGGCACATCTGAATTGATCAGAAAAATGGCAGTAATTCCAAAGGAGACAAATTAAGCTCAAGCAAGGCATTAAATGAACTCAAATTACTCCTATAATTAGGTAAAAAGCTGACCATATTTGTATTGTCAAACCCATCTTCTCAGACAACCCGACATATTAAAAAAACTATTAAGTAGTTTTAGGTTTTTACTTTAACTATTTAAGTACTATTTTTGATAAAACTGAGGAATGAGTCTCTGTAAAGATTCAAGTGCAAAGAAAAAGTGACTTGCTATTGCAGAAGCTGCCATTTTAATGGGCTGTAGAATACATTTTATTTTTCCACGTCAAAAGCAGCTCCTTTTCTAAACAAAATGAGTAATTTTGGGTGTCTGGGGAATTTAAAGTCTAAAATCCCCCAAACCTTCCCCAGACTTTGCATAAGTTGTGCATATTCTTTCTATCTGCTGACTAGTACAGGGAAAAGTGGTGGTAATGAAATCAGTACTGGTAATGAAATGCACACCTGCCAAAATTAATTTTCTGCATTTCTTCACAAGAAAAATATTTCAGACTGTATCTCGGTCTGCTCACTGTAACAGAACAGAAAGTGTTGTGCTGTAAAAATACCGATGTCAGTCTAGTACGAATCCCATCGCGCAACATCACCTCATCTGGTACGGGGGCTCGCTTCAGAGAGTAGAGGTGCTGTTTTGAGTCAACGTATCGGAGCATGAACGAATGGCGCAGTAAATGCCATGGGATTTCCCGACGTCCGTGTGTCGGGGTGTTTCTGTCTCTGGTGGGCCT
>NW_010552945.1:0-225 GCF_000687285.1 Phaethon lepturus | reverse complement strand
CCCCTGTCCGCGCCGCCGTCCCCCCCGCTCTACCCGCCTGTGTATTGCCCCCGGCGGGCCGCTCTGAAGTCCGGCCCTGAATGGCGGCACGCTTACATGACAAAGGGGCCGCGGCCAGAGGAAGGGCGCGGGGATCACCCACCCCTCCGGGCCCTAACCTCCCTTCCTAAGCCGGGATAGGCATGGCGCACCCCGAGGGCATAGCAGGCCCACGGAGGCCCACGG
>NW_010552944.1:2101-2347 GCF_000687285.1 Phaethon lepturus | reverse complement strand
TGCTGCGCGCTGACGAACGCTTGCTTCGCTGCGCCGGGCGAAGCCGTCGCCCTGCGCAACCCACGGCTTCGCTTGCAACCCACGGCTTCGCTTGCAACAGCCCTCGCGCTCCTTCCAGGCAGCAGCAGCGCCCGATCCGCTGCCGCGGGCGCGCCCCGGCGGGGGGAAGTACTCAGCTGCTCCTTCGGGCGCTGGGCAAGGCGATGGGGGGGAAGCACGGGGTGGGACGAGGGCTGGAGCCAGAGT
>NW_010552944.1:1848-2077 GCF_000687285.1 Phaethon lepturus | reverse complement strand
CCCTTTTAACGGGAAAACCTGACCAGTGTTTTTCTTGTCTGAGCATCTCCCCTTCGCTCTTACCGGTGCTTCTCCGAAGGTATTTTGACTCCTCTTCCATTCCGCTCGGCAGTTCTCGCTCTGCCAACGCAAGCGCTCGGTCCAGATAACGTCACCGCGTGACTGCTCCGCTATCAGCCGGTTGTTGTCACTGCTGGTTTTGTTCCTTCTGCCCAGAGCCAATAAAAAC
>NW_010552944.1:0-1708 GCF_000687285.1 Phaethon lepturus | reverse complement strand
TGCCCAGAGCCAATAAAAACCCGGTGAAGAATTTTTTTGACAAGACTTCCAACGCTCTCGGGTTGGAGTTTTTATTTTTCCATTACACCTGGACGTTTTGCACTTGCCAGACGTGCGCGGAGAAGGGCGGCGGCGGCGGCAGAGGTAGCGCCAGCCCATCGTTTCACCCTGGGCATCTTCCCGCGAGAGAATACCACCGGCCCTCGCTCCAGACACCCCTGTAGATCAGCTTTGCTGTGATTGCTGATTTTACCGTGCTTTTTCCTTAAAACTGCCAGGCAGCGGGGCAGGCGACGGGGTGTTTCCCTGCTGAGCCCTTACGGATGCTGCGCAACATCTGGAGTGGCCACATCTGGCTTGAAGCGGGTACGTCCAAGCACGGCCGGCGGGCCTAGCAGGCCGGGACGTGGCGCGTGCCCGGGGCTCGCCGGGACGCCCAGAGAAGTGGCCGTCTGCTCCACAAAGCTCTATTTGAGCCCCAGATTCCCCTTAGGGTGTTTGAAAGCCTCCTCCCGGGAGAGGGTGGGAAAGTCGGACTCTGGGGATCTCGCTTTAGGTCAAATGATAGCTGTGCATAATTTTTAAAAACACACTAAATTTGTAAAAATTTCCAGTGATTTTTTTGCTGTGAGGGAGTTGAGCTCCCAACGGAGGGTCCCTGAGTGAGCAGCTGGAGCTGCTGAGCCAAGCGGGGCCAGGTTTTGTGAGTGCAAAGCACCCCTTGATTGTAAGGACGGCAGAAAAAGGAGGGACCAGCATCATCCTCAGCAAATCGGTGGGAAACTCCCTTTTTATTAAAATAAAACCCATAGTGGCTTCTCCTCCGTGTTTGCTTAATTTTAGATTTCAAAAACCAGATCTTTTATCTTCGTCTCTAAATTCAAGGGGGGGGTGTGGTTAATCACCAGAAATCTTTTCAAGTAGGCACTCGCAAGATGTTGGAAAACAGAGAATTAATAATCCCACAGCTAGGAAGTGTACGAGGCGGCCAAGCCTCAAACGAAGCAAAACCTCCAGGAAGCAGAAAGTAGGTCAGGTTGATAAGGATGAGCAGAGAGGGACGGCATTAATATGGAGGGGAACGACAAAGTAGAGAGAAATCGCCCCGTGGCCCTGTTTGGGGAAGGAAGGGGCCGTCTGCTGTGGACAGTTGAGCTCTTTGAGCCTTTTTCCTTAAAACCTGTTATGCCTGAAGATGTCAGCTCTAGGGAGAGGTAATTGCAATTAGCAGCAGTACAGGAAGGGTGAGACCTCAGCCTGGGTTTGGACCGGGACAGCTTAGGAAACGCTGCGGATCAATCAGGTGTGAATTGCTGAGGCCGGATAAAGTTCCTGGAGGGGTTCTGGAGGAGCTGGTCCGGGGGAGGAAGGGATCAGCTCTGCTGATTTTTTTGCTGGGGGAGGCTTTAAAGGAGCCGTAATGCTGCCTGCGAGAAGGATGGGGGGAGAAAGCGGGGAGGTTCCCGACCCATTGGTCTCATTTAGACCCTGGAAAATACTGCAAACTACCCAGTAAAAAAAACAAACAAACTAAAAACTCCTAAAAACCTAAAAAACCTAAAAACTCCTAAAAACCTAAAAAACCTAAAAACTCCTAAAAAGCTCCTAAAAACCCCACAACAGCACCACAGGCTCAGCAAGAGCAAAGGGCAGGGGCGTGGGGCGGCGCAGGAGGAGGTCTCACGGTTCCCACGGGGCCCAAAACCCT
>NW_010552943.1:468-10289 GCF_000687285.1 Phaethon lepturus | reverse complement strand
GGGGGACGCAGGCCAAGGATGCAGGAGTACACCTTGTTCCTCACCTGGGGGGACGGTGGGGAGGACGTGGAGTGGCCGGAGCCTGGGCAGTGCCGTGGCCCCGGGAGGGGCTGAGGGGGAGGAAGGAAGGGTGCCACCACCTTTTTTTTGAAGTTGAGGAAGTAGTTGGCCTGGTCGATGAAGAAGAGCTCGAGCGCGGAGCGGCGCAGGTTGTAGCGGCGCAGGTGGACCTCGCGCAGGTGGGACAAAGGGCGCTTGAAGTCGTAGCCGATCCCTGCCGAGATGGGGGGGCGCAGAGCCCCACGGGTGTCACCGTCCACCCGGCCCCCCATTCCTGAGGCAGCGATGGGGACCAGCATCGCTCTGGGGCTGGGAGAAGCCCACCCCAAAAGAACCAGCACCCGGCGTGATGGCTTCTGGGGGAGATGGGATGGGTGGGGGGTTCCTCACCCTGCCTTGCTGCAGGGACCCCCTGAGAAGCACATGCCGTTACCTCCCTCTGTCTCCTCCTTCTCGCTGCTGCCGTCGTAGAAGTAGACGTGCTGGGTTGTCACCTCCAGGCGGCCGGGGACGACGGCCACCGTCGTGATGAGCTCGCAGTCCTCTGAGACGACCAGCTTCTCCCGCTGGTTCTGCTCTTTGGGCTCAGCCCTGGGTGACACGGGGGGTGGGGAGGAGACCCCAGTGACACCCTCAGCCTGGGTGAGCCAGCACCATGGCAGGGGATGGGAACACTCACTGGTTGTCCAGGACAGGGAGGTCCTCCTCGGCCAGTTGGTCATCTTCCAGTTCGCTCACCTTGGCCTCCTTGGCCATGGCAAGTGGGAGGGACTCGGTGGGGTTGTGGAGGTGGTCAGCTCCTGAAATGAGGAGGGGGTCAGTAGGCCCCCCCTGGTGCCCCACAGCTGGGAGTCCTGTGAAGGGTCCCCATCCCACTCCCCAACCACAACAGGGTCTGTGACAGCTCCCAGCTCAACCCCACCACGTGCATCCAGCTGGGGGCACCCCTTTCCCCGTGGCATGGGGAGGACCCCTGGGTGCCCCACTCCCATCAGCCTCACCCAAGTTGTCCCGTAGGGCACTGGCCTCCAAGTGTTGGTCGAAATTCAGGTTGGGCACCAGCTTCAGCCTCATCCGGGAGTAGGTCTCAGCGCTCGACAGCTTCCAACGAACCTCTGGCGGGTTCCTGGGGGGCAAGTGGGGGTGAGGCACCCTGGGGACCCCCAGCCATGCCACCCCTCCCTGGGGATTGAGGTGGGGGCTCACCGGTCAGCCCAGGCGGAGCGGGGCGAGGTGAGAAGGCGGCACAGGGACCGCCACTGCTTCAACACGATGCTGTGGTGGTTGTTGGCCTGCTTGAGCACATTGGCATGCCGGGCATTTTCCGCCTTGGTCCGCTTCGCCGCCGGCTCCAGCACCAGCTCCTGCCGAGGGAGCAGGAGAGTGAAGTGACAGCAGGGCTGGGGCTTGGGGACATCCCTGAAGTGAGGAGCACGTCCATGGGGTCGTGTCCCCAGGGCAAGGAGCACATCCCCAGGATTAATGTCCCCCGGGCGAGGAGTATGTCCCTGGGGCAAGGAGCATGTCCCTAGGATGACATCCCCAGAGCAATGAGCACATCCCCAGGGATGTCACCAGAGTGAGGAGCATGTCCCTGGGGTGAGGAGCACATCCCTAGGATGACATCGCCAGAGCGAGGAGTATGTCCCCAGGATGATATCCTTGGGGTGAGCAGCACAATCCCAGGATGATGCTCTTCACCCCAGGGACATGTACCTAGGGTGAGGAGCACATCCCTGGAATGACATCCCTGGGGTGATGAGAACATCCCTGGGAAGATGTCCCTGGGATGAGGAGCATGTCCCCAGAACAGTGTCTCCAGGATGAGGAGCACATCCTGAAGCCCATGTCCTCATAGTGAGGAGGATCTCCCCAGGATGACGAGCACATCCCCAGGATTAATGTCACCAGAGCGAGGAGCATGTCCCTGGGGTGAGGAGCACGTCGCCAGGATGACATCCCCAGAGCGAGGAGCATGTCCCCAGGATGATATCCTTGGGGTGAGGAGCATATCCCCATGACCCCTGGGTGATGTCCCTGGGGTGAAGAGCATGTACCCAGGGTGAACAGCACATCCCTGAAACAACATCCCTGGGTTGACGAGTGCATCCCTGGGATGAGGAGCACATCCCAAGGACCATGTCCCCAGGGTAAGGAGGATGTCCCCAGGCTGACATCCTCAGGATGAGGAGCACATCCCCAGGATTAATATCCCCAGAGAGAGGAGCATGTCCCTAGGACAACATCCCCAGAGCGAGGGGGGATCTCTCCAGCACATCTCCTGGATGACATCCTTGGGCTGAGGAGCATGTTCCCAGGGTGACGTCCCAGGGGTGAGGAGCAGGCAGTACCTGGAACATCTTGCGGCTGGCTGCCTTCTCCTGCTCCCGCCGCTGGGAGCTGCTCATCATGGCATCGTAGCAGGAGTTCCAGAAATTGGACATGTGGTCATGGCTCTTGGCGAAGGTGTCCATCTCAAACTGGGCCATGGTGGGCTGCACCTACCGAGAGAACCGGGACAAGAGGGGAGACGTTTGTAGGGCTTGGCACCCACCAACCATCATCCAGGCTATGAGCATCCCTGCCCTGGAGGTCACCCCTGTCCCAACCCGGAGGTGACATGGGGACCCCACGAGAGCACAGACCCATCTCTAAGCCTGGGAAGGTGTTCCCCCAACAGTGATGCCACCCCATGTTCCCCGGCACCCACGTGTTTCTCGATGAAGCCCCTCCACTCCAGGGTGGTGCAGAAGAGCTGGAAGTCCTCGTAGAAAGTGGGGCTGCCGTTGGTGGGGGGCAGTGAGGGCAGGAAGAGCTGTAGCTGCAGGGTCTCATAGCACTGGTCCATGAGCGTACGGATGATGGGCACCAACCAGGAGAAGGTCTCCGACTTGGCGTCCAGCGAGCGTCGCAGTGGGGTCTCCAGCTTGCCCAGCAGGTAGCAAGCCTCGTCCTTTTTGGGGGCCGAGGCGGTCTGCAGCAGGCTGTGCAGCTTCACATAGGCCAGCGAGTGTAGCTGGGGGGCACATGGGACATCAGATGGGGCCACCTGCCCTGCTCCAAGGGCTGGGGTCTCACCCTGAGCCCCAGAAAAGGGTGACCCACCTGAGGGTCTTGCAGCATGATGTAGCCCACGAGGATGCGTAGACCCGTCTGGGCCATCTCCTTGAGGTCGGAGGTGCCGTTGGCCAGGTGGTACCAGACGCCCAGCTTGTCCAGCAGACTGCTCACCCCCTCGTAGATCTGGGGGGGCACAGTGAGCCCCACGCCCAGCCACACACCCCACATCTCTCCAGCCAGGCAGGCGCAAAGCCACCAGGTCTGTCCCCATCACCCAGCCACCCTCATCTTGGGTTTGGGTTATGGGTAGGGGTTAGGATTAGGGGTAGGGTAGAGCCCCAACTCATGAGCCTAATGACAAACTAGTTAGGGTTTGGCATGAGGGTTATGGGTTGGGGCTTAGGGTATGGGTTTATGGTAAGGGTGTAGGGTTAGGGTTAAGACTAGCATACAGAATTGGGGTTAAGGCTGAGGTTTACAGCAAGAATGTAGGGTTAAGGTTTAGGATTAGGATTTAGGAGGTGCAGTTAGATTTATAAGTTATGAGTTAAGGTTAGGGTTTAGGGTATACGATTAGGATTTTAGTTTACAGTAAGGTTGTAGAGTTAGGGTTAAGAGTTAGGATCGGGGTTAGGGTTGAGCTTTACAGCAAGGATGTAGGGTTAAGGTTTATGATTTGGATTTAGGAGGTATGGTTAGATTACAGGTTATGATGTAAGGTTAGGGCTTGGGGTTTTGGTTTACAGTAAGGGTGTAGGGTTAGGGTTAAGATTAGGGTTAAGTGTTGGGGTTTATGAAAAGGATGCAGGGTTACGGTTTAGGTTTAGGATTAGGACTTAGGACGTATGGTTAGATTTACAGGTTATGAGCTAGGGTTACGGTTTCGTAACCCTAGGGCTTAGGGTAGAGGGCTAAGGGGTTGGATTTATGGTAAGGGTGTAGGGTTAAGGTTAAAGTTTCGGATTAGGGGTTAGGGTTTAGGATCAGGGTTAGGATTTACAGCAAGAGCATAGGGTTAGGGTTAACAGCAAGTGTTAGGGTTGGATTTACAAGTTAGGGATAGGGTTTAGAGTTAGGGATAGGGTTTAGCATATAGGATTAGAGTACTGTATTTAGGTTTATGGTAAAGTTGTAGGATTGGGGATAAGGGTTAGAACTAGGGGTTCGGGTACAGGATTGGGGTTCGGGTATAGGATTGGGCTTCACTGCAAGGGTGCAGGGTTAGGGTTAAGGCTTAGGGTGAAGAGTTGGGGTTTATGGCAAGGGCATAGGGCTAAGGCTAAGGTTTAGGGTTAGGTTTAGAGGTTAATTTACTGTTAAGGGGTTAAGGTTACGGTTTAGGATTAAGGCACAAATTATTTTCTAAGCTTAGGCTCAAGAGTTGCGGGTAGGGTCAGGGTTCAGGGCTAACATCAGGGGTTAGGGTTCAGAGTTCGGGTTTGAGATCAGGACCCCCTGTTCGTGTCCATCCACCTTCTCGCTCCACAGGGCCTGGTTGTTGTGTCCCTCGGAGAACAAGAAGTCCTGGCGCAGCCGCAGCAGCTTGAGGGCGTTGTGGGTGAGACCGGGCAGGGCGGCCGGCCCTGACTCCCTCAGGTCCGTCAGCGCCGACTCCAGCATCATCTCCAGCAGGCTGTGGGAAAGCAGGCAGCTCCCTAGGGTGGTCCTCCCTTGGGGTGCATCCCACCAGACCCCACTCCAGACCTAGGCAGGACTCACCTACGCTTGATCTCATCGGGGGGCCGCACAAGCTCACACGCCGCCCCCAGCTTGGTGAGGACGGAGAAGACCTGCCCACGTTCCCTCCACGCTGCGTCGTCCCAGCCCTCCACCCCGCGCCAGGTCACCGAGAAGACTATGTTGGTCAGGAGGTTGCACAGCTCCTCCTCGGGCGTTTGCTGCCAACGGGGAGGAAGGGTGAGAGATCCAGTGTCCAGCGTAGCCCGGGGTGGTGGGCATGATGGTTTGGGGCTCACCTGGGGGTTGCTGGTGTTGGAAACGTTGTCACTGGGCAGCGTGTCCTGGTAGCTGCTCTCATCCAGGACGTTTGAGAGGCTGGAGCTCTTGCGTGCTCGCATCCCTGGGAAGGGCTTGAAGCTCTCCAGAGGTGAGGGGGTGTCAGGGCCGCTGGCAGGGGTCTGTGTGCCGCTCTCGGCCGTGGTGATGGAGCTGATGCTGGCCAGGTCAAGCCCCAAGTCAAAGGGTGAGGTAGAGAAGGGTGAGAGCGGGTGGTAGACACCATCAAAGGGAGGACCATCACTGGGGTTGGAGGATGAACGGCTGGCCCGGTCGGAGGAGTCGAAAGACTTGAAGTTGTAGGAGTGGAAGGACTTGATGTGGCCACTGGGGGAGATGGAGTGATCGGAGAAGCCCTCGGAGAGCTCCTGGTCCGAGGCCTCGTAGCCCAGTGGCAGGAAGACGTCCAGCTCCTGCAGCTCGGTCGGCGGTGGACTCGTCCCCTCCTTGCTGGGGGGGTCCGAGAGGCGGAGGAGGTCCAGGCAGCCCCCATTGCCCACGATGCTCAGGCTGTGCTGGCGCGACTCATAGGATTCTTTGACGTAGAGCTTGGTGAGCGTGTCCTGCCAGCCGGCCAACCTCGCCAGATGCTTCACCATGTCCTGCTGCGCATAGATCAAGTGGAAGAGCTGCAAGAGAAAGCCGAGGGGAGACCTGACCGTGTTGCCCCAGCTCCTGGCAGCCTCGTGGCGGGTTGGCCCTTCTCCAAGGGGCAGGATGCTTGAGCTCCTCAGATCCTCCACAACCATCATGGACTGCTGGTGTTGCATCCCTTCCATGCTGGCATGTCCATGTGCCGACAGCTCTGTGCATGGGGTGTTACCACCATCCCCATGACACCCGTGTTTGGGCATGGCTGGGTGTCCGTGGTGGCTCTGGGGAGTTAAGCCCCAGGGTGACCGCTTGGTCCCAGCCCCTTGTGACCAAGGGGCTTGTGCTCACCTTGCGGCAGATATCGAGCCGGACGGTCAGCTCGGCCCGGTGGGACAGATAAACCACGGCCACCAGGTCCTTGTAGTTGGGGGGGTCTGTGGAGAAGGAGAGAGAGCCCGGTGGTGGGACAGATCCTTCTGTCCCTGAAAGCCACCAAAGGCCCCCAGCCCCAAGACCGGCTGAGCCTTCTGGGAAGCCACCAGTGATGACCCCATGGTATTCGGGATGGGTGACCAGGGCCAGCCTGGATTCGGCAGGGCATGCGGTACCTGCCCCAAGGACCTGCTCCGAGAGGCAGCGGAAGAGAAGCATGGAGCCGGGGACATCGCCGAGGCAGGCGATGAGCCCCTGGTACCCAATGTCCTTCAGCTTCAGACGGTTCTTGCTGCGCTCAGGGACCTTCTCGTACTTCAGCATCTTGTAGAGGACCTGGCAAGGCAGAGAGGGTGCTGCAAAGCCCCCAGCCTCTGGGGATCACAAGAGGTTGGCGCTGGGGACCCGCCTTACCTTGAACACCCTCTCCCGCACTTCATCTGAGAACTTCCTCTGCACCAGCAGCGAGAAGAGGACCTCCACATGGCCCGGCTCAAAGAGGAAGGCAAAGAGCTGCTCCTGGGCGGGTGAGCCCTTCAGCAGGCTGTGGATCACCTCCAGCGCCCCGCAGACCTGCAGGACACAGGGCCAGTTGTCTGCTGCCCTCCATGTGTCTCACCAGCACGTCAGCGGCTTCTCCCCACGCCCTGCCAATGGTCTGGCAAACCCATGCCACACTGAGGTGTTTGGGGACCTAGGTGTCTTGGTGCTGTACCTGCTGCTCGTCCTGTGCTCCGGCCACGTAGCTCAGCAAGCTCTGCATCTCCTCCCCAGAGAAGCTCCGGCAGAAGAAATCCTTCACCAGACTGAAGAGGGACGTCTGCACCGTCTTGATGTCGTCGGTGGCCGTGGTCTTCTCCCTGGAGGTACTGATGGACAGACATGCATGGGCATTCCCTCTGCAGATGGGCACAGCCACCCTCCTGCCCCTTGTCAACCATTGACAGCATGATCCCAAATCCCACCATGGAGCCTGAGGAACTCCAGGGCAGCCTTCTGGCCAACCCTGCCCACCAGGAAATGTCCACTCCATGCATTTGGGTCTCTGCAGGGTGTGAGCACCCCCAGTGCCACGGGTGTGTAGAAACGCATCAGGTCGGACAAGAAAAGGACATCAGCTTGTTGCAGAAACCACCATGCTCTTGGTTGCTGCCGGAGAGATGCTGGGAGTGGATTTTGGGGCTGACCAGGTGCAGCTCTTGATGGAGACATGGGCACGGGGCACGGCCACGGGGAGCGGAAGGTCCTGCACACACCACCATGCTCCCACACCAGAAGATTATCCCATGAGGTGCTTGCAGGGGGGATATTGCCCCACACAAATGGTGTCTACCCCAAACCACATCTCCCAGGGGTGAAGCCCACCACCACATCAGCGTTTGGAGGTCCCGGCTGCAAGCGGCAGCTCACCCGTAGTACGTCCGGATGGAGTCGAGGACGTACTGCACCCCGTACTTCTTGCGGATGCGCTGCTTGTGGTCCTTGATGACGTTGGCCAGATACTGGATGTGACCTGCAGGTAGAAGGTGTGAGTAGCCATGGAGGGCGGTTGGGATGGAGAACACCCCCAAGCACCCCCAGTTCCCACCTAAGCGGACGGCGAAGTCACTGTTGCTCCAGATGCGGAAGTCAAAGAGGAGATGCTGGTAGAGGAGGTGCAGCAGGAGCCCACTGCCCTCAGAGGCCACCTGCTCCATGAGGATCTGCGAGGCCATCAACGTGCTCATGTCCAGCAGCGGGCCAGAGACCTGCCATGAGCAAGAGGGGAGGTTTGCAGCCCCGGCATCCCCCCTGGGGAACGGTCCTGGGGACAGTGGGATGGAGCCTTTGGTAGCCCCCCACACCTTCTGCAGCAGCGCCCCGATGATGGCCGGCCCGTGGCACTGCACCAGGCTCTCCTGGTTCACCGGGTGGTTCTGGATGAAGTTCTTCACCAGTAGCAGGAAGGCGGCCACGCTGTTCCTCTCCAGCCTGCTCTCTGCAAGGCACAGGGCAGAGCCCCACCAGTAGCTGTGAGCCCTGTGCCCACCTGAACACCTTCCCACAGCGCTGCTGGCACCTGCCTGCATTGGGTATCCTCAAGACCCCACTGTCAACTTTTCTCTGCAAACTTTTCAGCCTGTTCTCCTGTTTCCCCCAAATTTACGCGAGTGGAAACCTCTGTTGCTCTGAGCTTGGAAAGAAGCAGCTGGGTATCGGGAGAAAGCCCCTTTCACCTATGCAGGAAAAGGCTCCTGCATGAACCCAGCCCTACTATAAGACATCAGAGACTCCCATGCAAAGGCGGGCCAGAGGTAAGCAGGCTGGAGCCACCTTCATCTTCCCAGAACTGCTTGTCTATGACTAAGTGGGTCATAATAACATTAAAAGATGTCAATGGTTTCGCCATTACCCTGTAACTCCTGGTGCCTCAGGCAAGACCTCTCCTGCCCATGGTAAACACCAGCCTGGCCCAGGCAGCACCTACGTGGCAGCAGGGTTACCTCCAGCCACCCGAGCAGGTCGGCTCCTACTCCATGTCCCTGGAGGTCCTCACCTGAGGACCTGCCCAGCGGGATGAGCATGCCCTGGGTGTTCCTGGAGGATGTCAGCTCTGGTCCCACCAGGTTGTTGGTCTCCTGCTCATCCTCGGGCTCCTCTTTCTTGGACACCACTTGCTCAAGCAGGGGCAGCAGCACGCCCATCCCACCCACACAGTTGACCACGTCCTGCCAGAGAAAGGCGAGAGGCTTTGCTGGGTGCTGTGTGGCGATGGCGGCGTAGAGGAGGAGGTTGCACGTGCACCTGGGGTCCATCCTGCCTGCTCACGGGCTCAGCCCAAGCTGGGGAGAGCCTAGCCCTGTGGCTAGCAAAGATTGGGGTGTGCCCTGACTCATCCTACAGCACACATCTGCAACAGGTCCCCCAAAAGCACCTGTTCCCCTGAACCACTCATGGTGCCCACCTTGGATGCTGAGGACCCATGGGGCAGACAGGTCCTTAGGGGACCCGTGGGGCTTGTGGGTCCTTGGTGGACACAACACTATGTAGCAGAGTCCCTTAGGGCCCAGGGGAACCACCACGGCCATCCAACACTCCTTGGGTGTCCTGCCACTGCGCCATACCCCAGGAGGGGCCCAGCTGCCTCCATGCCATGGGGCGGATGGGCCAGGATGGACCACCCAGCGTACCTTGATGTCCCAGTTGACCACTTTGTGCCCCGTCAGCCTCCCGTCCAAGCCGTGGCTGGGAGAGAGGTCCAGGCAGATGTTGTTCCTGCAGGCCTAGAAGAGAGCACTATGGGAGCATCTTCATGCTCCTGCAGATGTCACCTATGGCAGAGGGTCTACCAGTGCTGTGTCCGCCCCAGAGGGGCTGCTCTCCTCACCTGTGGGGTGTAGTACAGCAAGAGCTTACTGCTGAGCTCCGCCAAATCCCCTTCCAGTGCAAACGGTGATGTGACATTTGGCCCTGGGGGAAGAGGACTGGGGTGAGCCAGGGCATGGTGGAGGAGACCCTGGTTGCCACCAGAACCCCTAGAGATGTCCCCCACGTCCCACCCCAACGTACCCGCGCAGAAGAGCGCCTTGACCTGGGTTTGCTGCAGCGCCTCGCAGAAAATGGCCACGGAGCCCAGGTGACCCTCCAGGGAGGTGGGGCTGCCCCACTCGGTGTCCTGG
>NW_010552943.1:0-453 GCF_000687285.1 Phaethon lepturus | reverse complement strand
GGTGGCCACCACCCCCTCAGTGGGGGGCTGAGTGGGGATCCAAGAGTGGGGGCCCAGAGCAGCAGGGACGGACTGGGAGCGGCCGAGCGCAGGGCGTGGGGGGAAGACCAGCTCTGGCCCGTGGGATGCCGGCGGGTGGCTGGTGGTGGTGGCATTGGTGGTGGTGGTCCGGTGGCCCGCGGAACCGATGCAGCAGGAGGTAAAGGACTGGAAGGGAGAAGGAGTGGTGCTCAGCCTCCAGCCCCATGCCATGGGGAAGGTCTGGCTGGGCGCCGGCGGGGATCTCCCACCTCATGGAGCGAGGGGAAGCGGAGCTGTGCCGTTTTCCGCAGGTGTCCATCGGCATAGATACTGACGACGTTCTGGCCAAAGGGCCGGCGGCCGGCGACGTGGACAACATCAACGCAGTGCTGGAGGGATGGGGAGGGGGCGGCAGACGTCCCAGCATCCCCA
>NW_010552942.1:2051-2509 GCF_000687285.1 Phaethon lepturus | reverse complement strand
GACCCCCCCCAGGAGCTCCACGTAAGGGCCTGCCGGGTTGAGTGTTCAGGAGCTGCAGGATAACGCCAGTTGGAGATGATAAGTGTGCTCCAAGTGAGTTACCCTGCAGCTAACGAAGCCAAGGTTTATTTGCTTGCTTGCCCACCTTGTCGGAGCCCATACTTGTCCCTGCAGAGTTTTCCTTCTGACCTGAAGGCGTAGGTACCCCTCAGCTCCGAGGCATTGGCAGGCGAGAGGGGCACGCAGCCGTGCAGGGTGAAGCTGTTTGGGATTCAGCTGCCGGCAGAGAGAGCCAGTGTTTCTTCTGCTTCCCCTCCTTTCTCTCCCCAGCCCAGTCTGGCACTGGGCTGGGATGGATTTGGGACTGGGGGTGAGGGAGCGGGAACTCTGAAATGATGCTGCTGCCCCAGGGCTGCTGGGACAGCGAGGTACAGCGCGGGGGGCTGGGGTCTGCTGCT
>NW_010552942.1:1386-1891 GCF_000687285.1 Phaethon lepturus | reverse complement strand
TGGGAAGCAGAGGGGAGCCCCTCCCCACAGAGCCGGGCTGACCCTCCTGTTTCTCATCCCATTCCAGCGGGCTCCCCACCTCGGCCTCCGACAACACCCTGTCCCGTGTGAGGAGCTTCAGCAACGGCACCAGCGGGAGCAGCAGCAGCCAGCAGGACTCGCTGCGGATCAAAGCCTCCCCCAGCTTCACCTTCAGCTGCAGCAGGCCCTCGGGTCCGGCCGCTGCGAGCCAGAGTCCTCAGAAAGGCAGCGCCAGAGCCCCGGCACCAGGCAGAGGTAAGCTGGGCTGGGGACCTCTCATGCGCTTGGTCCAGTACCTGTCGAGCTGCTGTGCGAAGCCACAGCCCTGAGGAGAGCTCGGCGCCAGCGTAACTGTGTGCTTTGACATAATAAAAGTGGTTTTGCGTGGAAGAAGTGCGTGTGAACCGCCGCCCCATCCCCTCGGAAGGGTCCTGGATGCTGCGCTCAGCTCCGCGCTCCATCCCAAGCAGAGTGGCCGTGGCTG
>NW_010552942.1:855-1290 GCF_000687285.1 Phaethon lepturus | reverse complement strand
GCCTTCGCCATGCCGGTCCCGGCCCGCCACTTCTTGCGCCGAGGTGAGAGGGACTGTGTCCACTCTGGGCTTCTGGAGAAGCGAGCACGGAAAACCTCTGCTCGACTTCCCCCCAGCCTCTGCCACTCCCAAAGCATTCCTGAGACCTGCGGGGATACACCAAAGTGCCTTTTCCCTTCCCAGGCACCTGCTGAGCAGCAGTCGATCGTGGCATGGGACTCTGGCCGTGGCGAGGCACGCTGGCAGAGCTGTCATTAGTCACTGCGGGCTTTGAACATGCAGCAAGTCTTGTCTGGTGGGGGCCAGCTCACAGCACCGAGCTGCTGAACTGCCTGCACGGCTGGGAGAAAGGCCCCGGCTTACCGCCCCGCCACCAGCACCCGGTGAGCCCTGGGCTGCACCGCGCCCTGGCAGCGGGGCCTGCCAAAACAACGC
>NW_010552942.1:341-564 GCF_000687285.1 Phaethon lepturus | reverse complement strand
CCCCACCACCGGGGCGGGGCGGGCAGTGCTGCTCCGGGCCCTTCGGGAGCTCGGTGCTGCAGCTGGCTGGCTGATGGTGCAGGAAGCCCCGGTGCCCCAAGCTACTC
The DNA here is from genome assembly GCF_000687285.1 of Phaethon lepturus. NCBI lineage: Eukaryota > Metazoa > Chordata > Aves > Phaethontiformes > Phaethontidae > Phaethon > Phaethon lepturus. The sequence goes on along the minus strand of NW_010552942.1, from coordinate 457 downwards.
TGGGCTGGTCCCGCAGGCCCCCAGCTAAGGAAACAGGGCTGGACTGGGAGCCCCAGTCTGCTGTGGGGCTCCAGGCCCCAGTGAGCACCGTGCTCCGAAGTATCCCAGTGCCCACA
>NW_010552942.1:0-223 GCF_000687285.1 Phaethon lepturus | reverse complement strand
GTGTCTCCCACTGTCAGCCACTTTCTCGTGCTCCACCTGTTCCTCGTGTTGCTTCGTCCTCCGTGTTTGCTTTCCAGCACTGTAGTGACTGTTTCTCATCTGCCATGAGAACATGGTGGGGAGGAAATAAAAGGCTTCTGTTCTCATGGGCACATTGTAATGTCTGTTCCTTCTGCCGTGCATGCTTGGCCCACCCCGGAGCCAGCGGGAGCAACCCGCTGGC
>NW_010552941.1:635-865 GCF_000687285.1 Phaethon lepturus | reverse complement strand
GCAGGAGACTTAAAATAGATGCCGACCCTCTTGCGCTGCCTGCACACTGCCTAAACCGAAATGCACTACTGTCGTGCATGACTCAATATGTATTTTAAATCGGTTTAGCGATCTCGCTGGCGCATTGTGCTTAGCTTTATGGTTAAATGAAATGCCACACGTCCCGGGTAAAGGTCAAACTTCTTCTCTAATCCGCGGATCCGTGCGGCGGGCACTTAGGCTGCCGCCTC
>NW_010552941.1:0-605 GCF_000687285.1 Phaethon lepturus | reverse complement strand
GATGCCGTGTGGCGATTGCAAAAAATAACTCACGGTGTTTTTTTTCCTTTTTTTCCCTTAAAAAAAAGCGCAGCCGCCCCTGTTCCTTAAACACTTGTCTAATATTAGATGGCAGGCTGATGCCAGCGCTTCATACGGCACATTGTAAGCGATGCAGCAATACAGTGTCTTTAAAGTCTCCTTTCTAGCGGTGGCACAGGTCGTTGTTTTTCTAACTCGTAAGTATGTAAGTCGGAGGTAGAAGATAAACGAGGCAGCTAAACACATTCATAAGCAGCTGCCCGTATTTAAGCTTATAAATACCCTACGAGCGCTGCCCTTTAAATCAAACTCCAGATGAACGGGTTGAGGGCTAATCGAAGTAGATGGCTAGGAGTCCCCGATTGCTTTTCACTCCTCTCGCAGGGATTTTCACAAATCTAGAAATGATCCTTTCAGTGGCCTGGAACCGTGCGACGACGGGGGCGCGGGGGGGTGGGGGGAGGCAATGAGAGCCGGTTAATTTATTGCATCGGTTTTTTTTTTAATTTCCGAAAGGCCGGCTTGTTTGACGAAGCGCCTTGCCGCTCCGTCGGTGCCACCGGCGATCGCAGACTTTTTTTTTT
>NW_010552940.1:9988-10249 GCF_000687285.1 Phaethon lepturus | reverse complement strand
CCCTGCCTCGGCAGCCCGGGGAAACAGCCCCCCGCCCGCCCTGGCGCGGCCCACGCCGCTGGGACAGCCGTCCCCTCCTTCCGTCCCCGCCACGTCCGGACCCAGGCACAGGGCGGCCGCGCAGGCCCGCCCCAAACATACGGCCCAAACATACGGTAGATTTGCTACCTGTGAATGAAAGTTGCTTCTTAAAACATCTCTGCACCCACCCAGAATGGGTCATACTGGGAATGGCGTGGTCTCCTCCAAGAGCCAGGATAT
>NW_010552940.1:8078-9711 GCF_000687285.1 Phaethon lepturus | reverse complement strand
CATGAGGAGCCACTGGCCAGTGGGCCAGCTGTGGTGCGTACATCTCCCCTTCTCTGAGGGCTTACCAGTGCCACCCCAAGGCAAGAGGGGTCTTCATAGCATGTTGTAGAGGACATGTAGACCCGCTGCCTGCAGGAGAGCTGCACCAGCCCCAAGCTCTACCCGGCCTCAGCCCACGGGCCCCCCGCTCTTTAATGCCGTCACAGTTTAGAAGTTTTGGGGTTTTTTGACTGATGCTATCCTGACGTTTATTTTCATTGTGCGAAAGCTAAGGAAAGGGGGCTCGGGGCTCGGATCCCCCCCAGGGCTGCAGTAAGTGTGAGCAGCTGGTGTCACCCCACAATGTCTGTGGCACACGAGTTCCCAGGGTGTCCCAGGGCTGGGCCAAGCTCCTCCAGGAGCCCCAGTGTCCAGCGTGCTCATGGCAGCAGCAGGGACCTGGAGCACCTGAAGACGCTGGCTGCCAGGGAGAGCGGGGACGGGTTTCACAGGAACCTTGTCCAGAAGGGAACCAGCTGGGATACCTGCAGGCCGTTGGAAAAGACGCCTCCGGCTGGGAGCTGGAGGCTTGGACGGACACCAGCGGCAGCCCTGTGAGCTAATGCCTCCATGGCAGCGTTCAGCTCCCTGCGCGGGGAGATCAAGGCTGGGAGGAGGAAGGGTGTTTCTTCACTTAGGTGCTGGAGAAACGTCTCCTTCGATGATATTTCACCTTACCTCTCCTTGCCACATCTGTCAACTTCTGCTAATTACCGAGTTTGCTATCACCCTCCGCACTGATGTGAAGGGTAGGAAAAAGAGAAAAAGGAGGTTAAGGGATTCTACAATTATAAATGATGTCTGGCAGGCTAAGGTACCATATAATGCATTATAAGCACTTAAAAAGCTAACCCATTCTGTCTTCTTTCTTTGGCATAAATAATGGCTTTTTTATGAATAAATCATGCAGCCAAGGTCTCTGAAAATAGCAGGAACCTGGAGCAGAATGTCTCCATCCTCATTTTTGCTAGGACAGCAGAGAAGTCAGCAATCCACTCCATCACCGCTGATAAACCGGGGCGAGCGCAACTCCCAGTAATGAAATAGGGAGATAAAGTTTCGGGAGGGTGAGCGGGGCAGGGGGATATTTCTGCCAAAGCACCGATTGCACCCGGGCTCCAAATGAAACATAATGGACTCTGAGGAGATAAGCATTTTTTTCTGCCCCATGAATAAAGCAAGACCTCATAACTCATAGACAGGCAAAGCTGCCAGCAACTTAAAAGTGCTTCCTTCTGCTTCTGGTTTGTGTTTCCTTTTAATGAAGCTCCTCCAAAGCTGAGGGGGGGCTTAGAAGTGGGGCTGGAAGCAAGCCCTGCCTTTGCGTGTGTGGAGTCCGACTCGCCGCGGGCGGTGGGGAGGGCTGGCTGGGCGGCGGTAGCCACCCAGACCTCGGCACAAATTTTTTCACAAAGGGCTCGCAGCTGGGCTGCGTGCCGCGGGGAGGCTGCCCCGGCAGAGAGGGAGGTCCTGCTGGCCTTCCAGGCAGGCGCGAAGGCAGGGGGGAGGTCTGCCTCCTCCTGCCTGCGGTCCGAGATGAGGGTTCGGCGGGGGCATGGGGCTTCTGCTCAGCCCTGGCTCCTTCTGCACCCTG
>NW_010552940.1:7440-7737 GCF_000687285.1 Phaethon lepturus | reverse complement strand
GGTCCTCCCCGGCCCCCTGGTCCGGCTGGAGACATCCAAAGGGACGCTGTCACGGCATGGCTGCAGGTTTGGAGGCTGCCTTGCAGGGGCCACGTGGTCTGAGCATCACAGGGCCGGACTCCCCGTGCAGAGCACCCTGTGCCACGTCCCAGCCCGGGGTGCTGGGCTCTGCCGGCCGCAGCCCCCCTCCGACAGGCACAGCCCACCCTCCGGCTTGCGAGAAGCCAGTCAGGAAAAGCTCATCCCCTTAAAAGCGCTTTCCCTGTGGGTGTGGGGTAGGACCCCCTGCCCGCACTC
>NW_010552940.1:6698-7395 GCF_000687285.1 Phaethon lepturus | reverse complement strand
CCAAGCCTGACACAGCCCGTGAAGCCCGTTTGGGCCGGGCAGACAGCCTCCAGGCCTCCCGCACCTCCCCATCATCTCCTGAGCCAGGTGCCAGAGTCCGAACAGCCCAGGACATGCTCCTGCACAGAGGGACTCGCCAGCACCGGCCCTGCCCCATGCCCAGAGGAAGGCAACACCGTGGGGAGTGGGTACAACCCCCAGGATGCTGGATGGGATGGGGACACCGGGTGTCACCCCCTCAGCTCATGCTCAGGCGGGAGCAGCCCCTATTCCCCATCGGGGGACACAGTTTCACGGCAGTCCTCACTTTCCTGGGACCGCGGGACATCGTTGCAGCTGAGTCCTTTCTGTGCACGAGCAGAGCCGAGCAACCTCCATCAAGAGGGGCCGGTGCTCGATGTGGAGAGGAGGTCTGCGTTTACAGCCGGTGTTTAGCAGCTGCCAGGTGTATTTGTGGCACAGAGTCACCGGTTCTGCACCAGAGCTGCAAACAAACCTGGGACCAAACATCCAGTGCTGACAGGAGCGAAGGTGTCTGCTAGCAGAGGTCTCTGCCTTGCCCACCTGGTTGTGGCCCCACAGTTCCCCCCCAGGCATATTTTTTTAGGGCCCAGCCCAGGGTGCTGGTGGGTCTGGGAAGAGGGGTGCATTGCTCAGAGAGCATCACCCGCGCGGGTCCCCGCAGCCCCGGACGGGC
>NW_010552940.1:4070-6574 GCF_000687285.1 Phaethon lepturus | reverse complement strand
CAGGGCAGTCAGGAAGGCCAGTGACTGTTAACCAGCCAGCCACAAGCCCTGAAACCCTGCTCTCAGGGCCGTGGGTTAAATCAGGGCTTCCTGAGGAGCTGCAGGGCGCGGGCTCTCCAGAGCCGACCGGGTGCTGCCGGGGCCGGGGTTGTGCTCAGGGTCCAGAGCTCAGCTCTGCAATGCCGGTTGCGTCCGCCTGAAAAGGCAAAACTCCAGCCTGTCCTTGGAGGAAGATTAAGGGTAGGTGGAGAGGAAAACAGAGCAGAAAAAAGAGCAGTTAGTAAAATTATTAGGGCTGCACTGAGCAGGGCCAAATGCTGGGGCATCTTTCCAGAGCAAATCTCTGTGCCAGTGCTCTGCTGTCGGGGCATGGCTGGCCTGTGCCCTTGGAAAGAGATTTGGGAGGCAGCACTGCACCCTTGCACTCCTGGGGGGACACCTGAGGACCTGGTCTCTGAGGCCCTGGTGTCTGGGGACATTGTGCCGTGCCATGGGCTGTCTCCCACTGTGACAGCCTCCCCACAGGGTAGAGGAGAGCTCCCTGTGCCTGCACACGCTGTTCAGAGATCCTCTGTCCAACTCTCTTGTGGGACAAGCTCGGTGAGAGCTCAGGACACGTGGCACAGCCCCAAAGCCACCCCGTGCACACCACCATGGCTGTGGCACACGCAGTCACCAGCACCTCGGTGCCAGCAGCCTCCAGCTGGAGCTTGATTCCCTTTGAGCTGCCTCCTGGCCTGGCTGCTCGGCAAAACCCCCTCGGGCGCTGAGATGCAACACAGCTGCTGCAAAAGCGTCCGGGGTGTGTACATGTGGGTGCACGCTCACCCACACCCCAAGCAAAACGTACACCCCTCCTCCAGCAGCCACCTCCCCAGGGAGACGCGCGTTTGCACAGCCCGTGCCCCTGCAGCATGCCTCGCACGCCCGGAGAGCGCCCGTGCACACGCACGCGGCGTCCGGTGCGGCGCTCACGGACTGTGGACGGAGGCTCTTCGTGTCTGCCCAAGGTCCCCGCTGCTTTCCCATCAGATCCTTCCCTCTCTCCCCTCTTGCTTTTGCTGCAGGGAAATTCAGGTTTCCTGGGGACAGCACAAATGAGAGGCTCTTTGCTCCTCCTCCTTCTCCTCCTCCTCCTCCTCCTCCTCTGGGTCTCTCCAGCCTGCACACGCAGGTTACCCGGGTGCAGCCCGTGCCGAGGAGCTACGGTGGAGGATGCGGAGCGGGGAAGACGCTCACGCTGCCCTCGTGCTGTCTTACCCGTCCTGCCTGCGCAGGCAGCCCCCAGGCCAGGTGGTTGGGTTGCTTCCTTGGGCTTAATTCAGCAAAAGCAGCTTGTGCTGTTTCTTCTTCTCCCTGGGGTGGGCTGCTCATTTTTGCCCCATAAGACAATGCCCTCTTTCAAAAACAAAGAAATTATAAAGTACATATGAACATATGGTAACATATATTCTAGGCTGCCTATGTGGCCAATTTTCTGTATGTTACCATATGGTGCCGCGTATTTAGCAAAAATATAACTTGACTGTTTCTCTTTCCATATGGGGATTCTTTTGCCTTAATTAATAACATTGAGCAAAAACTCTTTCTAAGGTTTCCAAGATTTCTGCAAGGGAATATCTTATGACAGACACATGCTCCTGAAGGCTTTCCTCCTTATTTGTCTATAGCCTTCTGTCCCCATCCTCTTCCGCACGCTCCAAGGGCGTCTGTGGATACATCTGCCCGTGGGATCCAGGGAGGGGGATGCTGTGCCCCGGCTTGGCTCCCATCCCGCCGGCGCCCGCGGGAGCCCCGTTGCCTCCCAGGACCTGACCTTCAGCTCCAGGGATAAAGCAGCAGTGTGCCTGCGGGCTGGGTCCCTCCGGCTCATCCAGGAGCTTTGAGGAGCCGAGTTAACGAAACGCAGTTCGGGGCAACGGGGAAGCTGCTGGTGCAGGGGGAGCGTGTTCATGGCCACACAGGGACTGCTGTCTTCAAAGGAGTAGAAAGCAGCACACTTTCGCAGCTCTCCAATTAAGCCCCTCGAGTGCCAGTTATCTCATAAAACAGTAAAATATGTTGAAGTATCCTCTCAGGATGAGCCTGCAGGCAATGCCAGCAAGATGAAACCAGCCCTGGCTCTGTCCAGGCGGGCTGGGGTGGGAAGGGTCAGAGGCACGGCCCCAGCTGCTGGAGACCCTCCTGCTTTCCTGGCCGAAGCCTGTAAATGAAGACAAATCTCTGCGCAGCTCCAGATGTGCCCCTTCGCCCCGTGGGACGTCCCTGCCTGCAGGCAGGCAAAGGCAGCGGGCAGAGCAGAGCTGGAGTGGGGTGGGAGAGCAGGGACAGTGGCAGAGATGCCAGATTCCCACCTCCCCCCGTGCCCTGGGTGGCGGCAGGGATGCCAAGCCCTCCTTCGTGCACGCTCTGGGGGTGGGAAGGGGTGCGGGCAGTGCCCGGGGGGGCTCAGCTTTGCTGCGGGGCCGGTGGGGTGCACCGGTCCCTCCTCAGCAGCAGCAAGT
>NW_010552940.1:621-3903 GCF_000687285.1 Phaethon lepturus | reverse complement strand
GCGGTGGCTTGCAGCCGGGCGTGAAAGCGGTGGGTGCGTGGCTTTCCCTGCCCTTCACCTCGTTCACCCTGGGCAGCCCCGCTGAAGGCCTTTTTGTGGGCAGGATCAAGGCTTTGGGGTTAATAGGACCCAGGACCTGCTCGCTGGGCTGCCCTGGGCCCCCTGACTCCTCACCTCCCAGAGCTCCCCATGCCAGAGCGTTTCTCTCCTGAGGAGGTCAACAGGGACTCTACCAAACCCCGCCTGCCCCTACCCCGGTCCGGTCCCTATCCTGCTGCCCCCCAACACCGCCCACCCTCCCGCATCCCTCCCCTCGGCTCTGCATGGATGCTCGGGGGTCCGCACGTATCTCCTGCTCTTCTGGCCGGCCTCCTCGCTGGGACGCTTTGGGAATCCTTTGGAGGACAGGTCTTGGGCAACGCTCTTTAAAGACCATTCCCTTCCCAGTGATAGAAATTAATGTCTTCAAGGCCCCACAGGCATGGGCCAAGCCAGCCACCTTCCTCAGCCCTGCTGACTTCATCCAGGTCACTTTGAGGGGTGGGATGGGAAGGAAAGGCTCTGATAGACCATGGGCTTTGTGCAACTTCTTGAAGGGTTCCTTGGCCTGTGTGACCATTTCTTCCCGATCCCCAGAGCAGGACAGAGGGTGGGACATGTGCAGAGCAGTCCATCTTTACAGTCAGATGGAAATCATCCATAGCAGGAGAGTTACACCGGGGACTACGTCTGGTTGATGGCTTGTCCATTTGCTTTGAGCTCATGGCTGGGAAGGCAAATCCACTGAGCAGGATGCCAGGGCATCACCAACACCTTGGCTTCCTAAATCTGCATGATGGGCTGGTCGCATCCAGGGCATCCGTGTACCACAACAGAGATACTGGTGGGATCCAATTCTTTACCCTGATGTTGTGATGCTCATTTTCCCATCTGGTGCGGTGAGGCTGAGAAAGTGGCAGAAGGGAGGACTGCAGGGAAGAGCAGAAGGACACAAGAGCTGCCAGAGAGCAGCAAGCTTGAGATAGAGGCCAGCTCTGGGCAGACCTGGGAGTGCGAGAGCACTGGGAGCAGATGGAGCTGAGGACAAGAGCAGGGCTGAGCACAGGGTCGAGGGAACTGGGCGAAGTGAAGTTAGGGATGAAGGGACTGCAGGAGAGAAGCCGCTCCTTGGGAAGGGTGCTGCTGCAGAGGGGTGAGGGCGTCACCGGCGCAGGAGTGGGGTCAGGTGGGAAGCGAGCCAGGCTGCGTTCCCACCGCGTTTCAGACCAGAACAGCCACTGAGCCATCCTGTCCGATCTCTTGGCACAACGTCAAATCCTACCCTCGCAGGCTGCCTGCAGCTCCTGCTCGTACGAGTGCTCTCAGTGCACCGAGAGCTGGGCGAAGGCTGAGCTTGCTGGGCTCCCGCTGGCGGTGGTGGCATTAGGGCATGACACTGGGAGAAGGTCAGTGCGTGCAGAGCAGGCAGAAGCTGTCAGCATGCAGCTCTGCTGCGCGTCTGGAAGGAGGACAACCACAAGGAGCAAAGAAATGGGCTCTGCTCAGGAGCTGGTGGGAGATGCCCGGCGCTGGGGGTTTGCAGTCTTCCAGGGAGGACAGCCACGGGCCAGGAGGCTTGGCTGAAGCACATCCTGGACTGCTGCTCTTGAGTTTCAGTGTGGTGCAGAGCACACGGGAATTTCCAGGGCCCTGGGAAGAAAGTGGAGGTTGGCCTAATATTTTAAAAGGGGAAACAGGACGACGTGGGTAATTACAAGTCTGTCAGCCTGACATTGATCCCAGGCAAAATAATGGAATGGCTGATATGGAATGCATTGAATAAAGAATCAGAAAGGGTGATATAATTAATGCCAATCAACAGGGATTTATGGAAAATAGATCCTGTCAAACCAACTTGATGTCTTTCTTCCTAGTTTGTTTTTTTTTTTCTCTTTAAATCCAGGATTACAAGTTTCCCCAGCGAGGTAGAGTGGTTTGCTGAGGACATGGAGAACAGCAACAGATCACCCGGGCACCATGTGATGTTTTACAAAAATAGGAAAATCCAAACCACCATGTGGGGTGGTTTCAGACCGGAGAGGTCATGGGCTCGGCTGCACAGCAGCGGGCACAAGCTGCCGTTGCAGGGCTCTGCAGGGGACTCTTCTCCCTGGCAAGTCCCACCGGTGACAGGGAGGATGCGCTGGGACGCCTGCAACCCAGCAGCACCTGCTGTGTGGAGGGAGGCCCCACTGGGAAGTCACCCGTGGGGCAGGGGGGGACCTCGGGGGTGATTTGCAGAGAGGCACCAGACTGCCATGGAGGGGACCGGTAACACCAGTGGAAAGGGACAATGAGTGCTAGCGGCAGTGCCCTCCCGCGCCCAGCCGGGCTCCCTGCTGCGCCAGGGCCGAACCCCCCCGCCCTCTGCGCCATGCGATTAGATTCGGCACTAACTGAATTCTCTGATAGGAAAGTCTTTAGCAGTTGAACTCTTTCTTCCCCTTGCGTCGTTTTGTCCAGGACTGACCCGCAGGGACCAGCTCACAGGGGTGTGCGGGGCCTTTGGGAGCACCTCCGAGGTGCCATCGCCCGGCCACGCTAATGACTTTTTCTCCATTACCGAAAGACCACCACTGGACAAGAACTGGGTGTCTCGAGCCTCCTCGCCGGGACTCCCCGTGTCTGCACTTTGCTACCTGGCAGTGTCGTGGGGACAATGCCGGATCCACACGAGCAGAAAGATGCTCCGTCTGCAACACCAGCAAGTGGAGGTGGCTGAACTGGTGGTACCGGGGTGCTTGGTCACTCCCTCCCTGCTCAGAGAAGCCAGCCAAAAATCTCCCCAAGGAGAGGGAGGATGAGGAGGAGAGATTGTTTGGCCACACCACTGGGCTGGGCACAGGGGTTTTGGAGGGGACCCATCCCCTCGCCCCGTTTGGGGCCTGGCAGCAGGGCGATATTCAGCTTTCTGTGCCTGAGAGCATCTCAGAAGGGTTTCAGCTTCTCCATCCTGCTTTAATGGGCGCTGGGGAGCCCCTTGGGTGGCCAAGTCCCGTTCTCGGCGCTGAGAGGTCTTAGAGCACAGACCCATCCCTGAACCTGAGCCCTGAACCACAGAGGTGTTTTCCCAACCCACTCTGCCCCAAGACCCTAAATCATCGCCCAAAATAGGAGCTGCAGCCACCGGTCCCTTTTGTATTTTTTCTCCAGGGCAGGAGATAAATTCACCCCCAAGAAGGGGAAGTTTCAGTCCAAACAGCTCCAGCAGCTGCTGAGAAGGGGGATTTCCAGGCCAGTGGC
>NW_010552940.1:0-562 GCF_000687285.1 Phaethon lepturus | reverse complement strand
GGCTTGGGGCGGTGGGTGCAGGGCAGGAGCACCCGCACAAGCTGGACACGGTCACCCACCCCTGCACCGGGCAGCGGTGACACTGAGGCAGGCCATCAGTTTCAGAAAATACTAGTAACAGTGAATAGGTATATTTATAGACTGCCAAGTACCATGTCCGGAGGCCTGTGTCCAGGTGGGACCGCATGGACACCTCCACAGCCCAACCATCCCCATGCTGGGTGCAAGCTCAGTTTCACCAAACATCACATCTTCTCCGTGATGGCTCTCCCCAGGCCCCCCAGCCTCATCGCTCCCGCACTGACCCTCCCGTCTCAGCCCAGACACTCGCAAGCATTGAAGGCAGCAGCCCCGCCTTGTAATATTTAAAACAATTTTATTCATGAAAATATGCTGTACAATGCACTATACACAGTTCTTTACATTGCCACATACACAAACTCTAATAGCACGATCAAGAAAGTTACCATTGCCTACGATAGATGCGTGGTGAGAGATGACGCCTGTCAGAGACCCTCCCCCCCAGTCTGTACAGTTATAAATACGAGGGAAAGGACGGACC
>NW_010552939.1:0-217 GCF_000687285.1 Phaethon lepturus | reverse complement strand
GAGCAGGGCTTCGACTACGACAGCGCGCTGCCCCAGTGCCTGGGTACTGGGAGGTCTGGGAGTGCTTCGGGCACTGGGGGCGCTGGGAGTTCTGGGCGCACTGGGAGTGCTGGTGGCACTGGCGGCACTGGTAGTGCTTTGGGCACTGGTTGCACTGGGGTCGCTGGTCGTGCTGGGGGCATTGCGAGCCCTGGGGTCACTGGGAGTGCTGGGGGCG
>NW_010552938.1:562-1203 GCF_000687285.1 Phaethon lepturus | reverse complement strand
TAACGGGGGTAACGGCTCTTCCCGCGCAGGCGCAGGGTCTCCCGGCCCCCGTCACCAGCGCCGCGCGCATGGAGGCCAACCGCCACGTCCTCTACATCCTCCGCAACGCCGACGGCCGGGGGTGAGCCCGTGTGTGTGTGTCCCAATCCCCACCCCAGGGGGGACCCCGGTACCCGGGCACCCCCCAAAATCCCTTCTCCCTCTGCCCCCAAGCACCCCCAAAGGTGCCGTCGTCGGCTTCCTCAAGGTGGGCTACAAGAAGCTCTTCCTCCTGGTGAGTGTCGGGGAGGCAGCCCGGACGCTTGCATTCCCCCGGTGGCCTTCTTGTCACCCCCACGGCCATTTTGTGTGTGTCCCCCCCGCCAGGACCGTAACGGCGCCCATAACGAAGCAGAGCCGCTTTGTGTCTTGGATTTTTACATCCACGAGTCGTTGCAACGACACGGTTACGGGCGGGAACTCTTCCAGCACATGCTGCAGGTGACAAGCGGGGGGACAGAAACTGGGGGGACGCACCCACAAAGAGATATTGGGGACCCCCCCCGTGCCTCATTTGTACCTCTCTGCAGAGCGAGAGGGTGGATCCTTGGCGTCTGGCTGTCGACCGACCCTCCGAGAAGCTCCCGGCCTTCCTACGCAAA
>NW_010552938.1:0-331 GCF_000687285.1 Phaethon lepturus | reverse complement strand
CGCCCTCCTATGGTGCCCCTGCCCCGGGTATTTGTCGCTTTTGTTGTCCCTGGGAGGGGGTAAATGGTCTCTTGGTTTCATCAGGTTGGGGTAGAGCCCTGGCGGGATGCAAATCACCCCAGATTTTTGCCCCATGGGGGGGTAACACCTTAAGAACTGCACTGGGGGGGGTAGATCACCCCCTGGATTTGCCTGGGGGGCAGGGGGGGACAGGCAGAGCAGCCCCTGACCCCCAACCTTCCTCCCCACACCCCCCCTCAGGTGAACAACTTCGTCATCTTCGAAGGTTTCTTCTCCAACCGGCCGGGTGAGTTTCGGGGATGGGGGTCAC
>NW_010552937.1:0-1325 GCF_000687285.1 Phaethon lepturus | reverse complement strand
CGGCTCAGCGCCGGCCGCGCGTTTGGGCTATGTCCCCCAACACTTTCTCATTTGGACTTTTTTTTTTAAAAATCAAACTTTTCAGCAGAAAACCCAGCTGTCGCTAGTAGCTTTGCCTAAGTAAAAGCGAAGCAGAGACCTGGCGGCCCGCCCGGCCATCAGGGTGCCCAAGAGAGGGATTTGCTGGAACCCAGAGAGTCCCTGGGGCTGGTGAAGCTCAGCAGATGGTCCTGGAGAGCAGCCCTGTGCCCATGAGGTCCTTGCCCAAAGAGACAACCCAGACAGCTCACTCTTCACAGCACAGATGTGAAACACGTTTCCTTCCTATTATTTTTAATCTGAGCCAATAGCCCCCAAACACGTGCCGGCCACACAGCGTGCCCCAGCCCGGCTGCTGGCGTCCTCGGCAAAGGCACCCGATCCTGGAGATGGGCTGGAGAAAGTGGGATCGTGTCACCCGTGTGGTGTCGGGCAGCTGAACCTGCTGGAGCCACTGGCAGAGGGACAAGAGATGCTTTGAAATATCACCCGGCAATGCCCTTGGCTTCCCGGGGAGCGGAGCAGCGGTGCGGAGGGGGAGAGGTAACAGGCGCAAGGCTTGCTGTGCTTCACGTCTGCAAAAGCTGTCAATGAAGGGACCAAAAGGACCAAAAAAGCTGTGGTGGTGGTGATGATTATACAAAATGGAAAAGCTTTTCTTGCGATTCCAAAACCTTCGAGGAAAAAGCAATGTGCCAGTGGCCCAAGGCACTGCTCATGTTTCTACAGCAACTTCTGTCTGAGGACAGCAAAACTCCCCGCAGAGCAGGCGGGCCGGATGCAGATGCCGTGCGCAGGGCAGGCAGCCCCGTGAGCTTTTGAGCAGTGGCATCCTCAGCGGGCAGGCAGAGGAGCACTGGTGGTCTCACCCACAACGCGCATCGGCAGAAAGCACCAGTGCCCTGGAGGAAACCCTGTGCCTCAGTGTGTGCAGCAGGAAAATGGGTATAATCCTATTTACCTGCCTCCTGCAGAGCTGGCTGTCGTGTTTGATTCATGTCAGGAGCCTGGCTGGTGACTCCTGGATGAATGATGCTATATAAATGCAAAGTGTTATTAATATTTCATGTTGTAGTGAAAATGTACTAATGGGGCTTGTTCCTGGAAGATAAAGTGCTGCCATTAATACACCTCCGCGTCCCCAGTGCCGTGGACTCGCATGGGCTGGCTGGTTTTGGCTGGTGAAGGGTGCGGCCATCGGCACCCCCCTTCTGCCCCTGGGAAACGGGAATCTCCAGCAAATTTAAGCGGTGGGACGGCAGCTCTGGCTGTGGGAGCTGGGTGCC
>NW_010552936.1:0-3005 GCF_000687285.1 Phaethon lepturus | reverse complement strand
GGGAAGGAGGGAGCGGAGGCACGGAGGGGCTGTGGAGAGGCCCAGGGTTTGGGGGGCTGGGCGAAACCAGGGCTGAAGCCAGGCTGGGTTGAATTTTTTTGGAATAGGACTGATTCATTTGGGTTTTTATTCTACTGAAACCAAGGGTCACCGTCGCGTCTCAGGCCGCGCTGGTCTTTGGACCAGTCGACTGTTTTTGTTTCCACTCCTGGCGGTTTCAGACGATTCTTAATGAGTATTTTAAAGGGAGATTAAAGAGCCTTTTCCTCCGTGGAGAGTGCTTCGCTGCAGCTCTGAGCGTGACTTGGTTTAAATATGTGATCCCTGGCTCGTTTCAGCTCTGCTCAACATGGGGATGGCCTTCCTTCGGCAGTGGTTCAAAGGCAGAACGATAGGGTGTGGTATGCGGAGGTCTTAAGACATGCTGGAAAAACTGCTTTTGTCCCTACCAAAGGTGAATTTTATACTTGCCTTTTTCTTCTCTCTCTCTCTCTTTTTTTTTTTTCCTTTTTTTCATGTACTGCACTTTTTGGTAGATTGTTTCTGCAACAGGAACACCAACCTGAAACGTGTGCATGGGAGATTTTCACTGGTATAATCTGGGGTTTTTTTGTCCTGTGATGCTACTTGCCTGCTTTTGTTTTCAGCATTCTGTCCTCAGCTGTGTCATTGAAATCAGTTGATTAGCATGCTTTGGATTTGTGATATTAGTGCTTGTGAAAATGAATGCTCGTTCTTAACATTCAGGTAGATGCGTGACTGGCTTTTTTCTTGACAAAACAAATCAGGTAGAACAGCCATCTAGTTTTAGAAAAACAACGTTCAATGTAGGTGGAGCAACCTGAGGGTAACGTTTAATATCCTGCTGTCGGAACAGGAATTTTTGTATGCCTTTTCCAAGTAACCGTGTTAATACTCGTGAGATAAAATGTAGATTGAATTTTGTTGGATAACTTTTTAGAAAACCGTAACTTTCTGCTGATTGACAAATTTTTCTTATATCAAGATTTTTTGGAAGCCCTAATCCTTTTAAATAAAGCTCACAGACATGCAGTAGTGTAAGGTTTATCTATTTCAAAGTTACACCACTGGAGCTTTAAACTTGTTTAAATATATACTTCAAAAAAAAAACAATCTCAGTGGACCATGCCTAGCTGGATTTAAACCTGCCCTGTCTTCATGAAGCTTCACTTGATCAGTAGCCACTGTAAGTTAGTCTAAAATAGATTTAAATCCAGGTAAGAATGTCCGTGTTAGCTTTGTGCCACTTCGGCTGAATCAGTTTAAAGCCATGCTTTTAAGGAAAGCGGTGGAAGTTTGAATATTTGGAAGACTTCAGCCACTTCACTTCAAATTTAAGGAAGTGCAGTTTGAGTACGCCGAGTGGGTGTACCAAGTATAATGCAAGGCTTAAAGTTAAAGGAAGAGAGTTTTCAGTATTCACTGACTGGAGTGAAAGTTGACCTCTCTTGAAATCGATGGGAAAACCCTGGTGATTGTTTTGTAGGGTCGGTGTACGTGTTTGCAGCAGTAGGTCCTGAAAAGGACTATTGCACTTTGTTTTTTCAAGATGAATGAACTTCTTATTTTCTTATCTGAGTAGATAAATGAATAACTATTAACACGACTAGGCACCCTTAAGGGAATTTACGTGAACGTTCTGTTAGCACTTCGTGGCTTCAAATCTGAAGCATATTTCGTAAATGCATCTCCTTCCACCCAAACTGCTCTGACTTGTTTGGCTGAATATCCAGAAGCCATCTCAGGTGTGGACAAATCCATGGCTTTTGGTAAAGTTTTCTTTATTTGCAGGAAAGCAATGAGGGAAGAAATGGCAGTTTGTTTTTTGTGCACCAGGGCATATAATTTGGCTGTGAAATCTATTGTTCACTGCCCTGAAACAGCCTGAGATTTAGCTCAAGTTATCCAAGTTTGGGCAGAAGCATTTAATTTCAGGAAAGCTTCTAAAAAAGCACAAATTCTTTAAAGCAACAGATTTTTAAATGTATTTATACAGTTAAAACAACTTTATTGTGGTATATTTTAGGTAGTTTTTTATTTTACTTTTTCCTGTAGCCTTGTAGAACAAGTTATGAGCCTTCCACACCAAAACAACCTGACAGAAATCTTGTCAATATAATGATCGTCTGCCGGGTAGGATTTGAATGGTGCTAAAAGTCAACACGATAATTTTACAGCAACAGTTTAACATAACTTTTTTTTCGCCAGTTGAGGGAGAACATAACATTGAATGCCTGAACCTATGAGGACCGTTGTCACTGATTACAGAGCTGCTCGAATGTTGAGCATTTACCTCTGGGGTTTTCCACTGACATGCCTGGCAAGCACAGCAAGGAGGTTGGATTCGCAGAGGAGAAACCCTCGTTGCCGGACATTTTGTCTGTCTCGCGCTGTGGTGAAAGGAGGGGGCTGCTGGTGTGCACCACCCCTTGGCTACTGGTTCCTGCCTGCTGGCTTGGAATGATGCTTGCTCCTTCTTCATAGTAGAAACACAGATTTCCCTTAGGACCACGTCTTACCTTGATTCTGGTCAGTGTTGTCTCCTGGCCGGCAAGCGCCGGAGCAGATGAGGAAACAAGCGCTCCGTTCACTTCCAGCTCATAGAGACAGACGTTTGGTTGTGGAAGGGGTTAACTGCAGAAACGCTGTGTGGAGAGAGGGAGGCCTGTAACGTAAGCAAGTTTTAGTAATCGTAGGGATATGTAAATCTGCCATTAGGGATGAAAAATGAAGACCTCTGCGCTCGGGCAGCGAGGTCTATATGCGACTGGTGGGGTCATTTCAGCAAAGCGGTCCCGCGGGTGGCAAACCACCACATCTCTGAACGGGACCTGTTGTAGTAATTCCTGTCAAAAAGCGGTAACGCTAGCGTGCAGGTGCGTGGCTACCATACAATCACTCTCACTGAGCGAGCGCTGGCGTTTCAAAGTTTTAAAAGGGAAATAGCCATGGGGCGGCAGGAGCACCCGTGTCCCTCATGTCCT
>NW_010552935.1:455-840 GCF_000687285.1 Phaethon lepturus | reverse complement strand
CGCCCCCCCCCAGCCCCGTCACCATGTCGGGCGACGAGGAGTTTTACCTCTTCAAGAACGTGTCCTCGGTGGGGCCGTGGGATGGTCCCCAGTACCACATCGCCCCGGCGTGGGCCTTCTACCTGCAGACGGCCTTCATGGCCGTCGTCTTCTTGGTGGGGACCCCCCTCAACACCATCGTCCTGGTGGTCACCGTCAAGTACAAGAAGCTGAGGCAGCCGCTCAACTACATCCTGGTGAACATCTCCTTCAGCGGCTTCATGGCCTGCATCTTCAGCGTCTTCACTGTCTTCGTCTCCAGCTCCCAGGGTTACTTCGTCTTCGGCAAGCACATGTGTGCCTTGGAGGGCTTCGTGGGGGCCACCGCAGGTAGGTGTCGGCGTGA
>NW_010552935.1:0-350 GCF_000687285.1 Phaethon lepturus | reverse complement strand
GGGTGACCGCCGTGGTGTTGGGGGGGCTGTAGGTGGTGACCACCGTGGTCTGGTGGGACCATAGGAATTGGGGTGACCACCATGGTTTGGTGGAGCTGTAGGAGTTGGGGTGACCACCGTGGTCTTGGGGGGGCTGTAGGTGGTGACCACCGTGGTCTGGTGGGACCATAGGAATTGGGGTGACCACCATGGTTTGGTGGAGCTGTAGGTGAAGGTGACCACCGTGGGCTGGTGGGACCGTAGGAACTGGGGTGACCACTGTGGTCTGGGGGGCTGTGGGTGGGGTTGACCACCATGGTTTTGTGGAGCTGTAGGAGTTGGGGTGACCACTGTGGTCTGGGGGGGCCGTA
>NW_010552934.1:0-7613 GCF_000687285.1 Phaethon lepturus | reverse complement strand
CTTTCGCACACTCCGTGCTCGCTGGGCTATGGGCCCTCTTCAGGTACCGGGAGGGCGGGTTGGGGGGTGGGGGCACGGTGCGCACCCTGACGGGGCTCCGGGCCCCCAGGGAGCAGGCACTAGTGCACGGCGTCGCTGTGTCTCCCATCCCAGCACCCTGCCTCGGCACCCAGGGTGACTCTCTTCCCTTCTCTGCTCACCTCTAGCCTCTGGCACTCCCCGGAGCTGCTCTCCAACATCCAGGATGGCTACAGCGTCTCAGGGCACCTGCTGGTCTGCTTCTCCTCGGGTAAGGAGCCAGGCAGGGCCATGACCACGGCTACCCCCCTGGGCTCTGCTCACCCTCTCTGCAGCCTCACTCAGCACACTGGCCCGGGATTAGCCCCCGGCACAGAGGCCAGGCAACTCTCCGTGCCTCCTGCCTTAACCATGAGTGTGGAGCCTGCCGGCTGCCAGCAGCGGGGCTCAGCCAACTCCCCACACTCAGCTGGAGCAGAGGTGTTTCCAGTGCCTGGAGCATGGTCATGCCACCCTCCTCCTCCTTGCTGCTCCCCCATACCGCAGTGGGTGATGGTGCTCAAACCGGACTCCCTCAACACTCTCTCCCTCCTCCCACAGGTTACTTCATCCACGACAGCCTTGACATCATCTTCAACCACCAGTCCCGCTCCTCCTGGGAGTACCTGGTACACCACGCCATGGTGAGTACACCTCCGGGAGGCAAAGGGCCAGTACATAAGGGGCTACCGCCTGCCCCAGGGCTCAGCCCATGCTGGCTTTATGGGCTACAGTGGGGCAAGCCAGAGCCCTTCCCCCTGCCTCGCCCTGGCTGCCAGGTAGGCTGCGCATCAAGGCAACGGCACCCGGCAGGGCAGGACGCCTGCCAGCGTCGGCTCCAAGCACCAGGAGCCAGACAGGCTGCTGCGCCGGGCGAGGGAAGAGCCGCAGGCTGGTCCCAGCTCCCTGTGCAAGGAGGTATAACTGGTCCCAGGGGAACTGGCTCTCCAGACTGGTTTTCCCTTGGTCCAGGTGCCTGGGGGCTGCTGAGATCTCGAGGGATAGGGAGGGAGAGCAGCACCACATATGCCCAAACCTTGGTGGGGAAGGACTTGTCTCTCCCAGGGTGAGGAGAGCTGACCCTGCTCTGTGTCCCCTCCCACTCCCAGGCCATCTCTGCCTTCGTCTCGCTCATCATCACGGGCCGTTTCCTAGTGGCAGCGATGCTGCTGCTACTGGTGGAGGTGAGCAACATCTTCCTCACCATCCGCATGCTGCTGAAGATGAGCAATGTGCCTTCCCCGGTGCTCTACGAGGCCAACAAGTACATCAACCTGGTGATGTACTTCGCCTTCCGCCTGGCACCCCAGGCTTACCTCACCTGGTACTTCCTCCGCTACGTGGAGGTGCAGGGCCAGGGTGCCTTCCTCACTGCCAACCTCCTGCTGCTCGATGCCATGATCCTCATGTACTTCTCCCGCCTCCTCCGCTCTGATTTTTTCCCCTCCCTGCGCAAGGGCTCTGCAGGGAGAGACGTGGATGGTGAGAAGTTTCTGATAGACTGAGACTCACATGCTGAAGGGGACCTGGGCTCCCACTCCTGGAGGTCTTGAGCTCTCCAAACCTGCTCTGATGTGCCTTAGGGCTCGCTCCCTGGCCCCGGGCCCTGCCTTCACACGCTCTGCTGCCTAAAAGCGCTTCCCTGCTGGACCAGCCCAACAGCCTCACCGAGCCACAGGGACGCTGCCGAAGCCAGGGGCATGGACAATGGAAAAGCAGCCCAAGCCGGCTTCCACACAGGCAGCTGGAGGGCCAGGGGTGGCTGTGATTCGCAGCTGTGGCCCGAGAGGGTTGCAAGGGAAGGGACAAGTCCCTCCCATGGTGTTATGGTAACTGGGTGTTATGTGCATTAAAATTGGTCTGTTTACTGCTGCCGCAGAGTGCCTGGGGTGGCTTTTCTGTGGGGCAGTGTCAGTGGGAGGATTTGGGGAGGGGGAAGAGGGCCATGGGAAAAGATGTGCTCCTGTTCCCAGCAGAGGGCTGGCAGTACTCAGGGAGGGAGAGGGCACATTTCTGCCGCTCGCTTTGTTCTAGGGACCCTCCAGGGATGCACTTACGCCTGAGGGGCCCTACCAGCCCAGCTGCACCATGCTGAGCCTTGAGTAGCAAGACACCATCCCTCCCACAGATGGGTTTCCTCTACTCTTCCTCACTTATCTGCTCTTCCAGAGACACACAGGGCTGTGAAGGGAGCATGGAAAGGGAGCCAGGAGAGGTACCAAGCTTTCCTGCAGCCCCTGACCTGCCTGTCTCCAGCCTGGCAGCAAGTAGCCTGGGCTGCATGACTCACCCAGCAGCCATGTGAAGTGGAACTGGCATGGGAAAGCTGCGTGAGGCCACAGGCTCTTCCTGGAAGACCGCTGCATGTTCACATCCCCCCAGAGTGATCTTCACCAGCACAGCTCCAGTCCCCTGCGAGCATGCTGGGCCCTCTCCTGCAGTGGCAGGACCAGGCTGCCTCCAGCAGCCCCCCCAGAGCAGTGGGAGGAGAGAGGGGGTTCAGCTCCCCAGGGGGAACAGGGCCAGAACCGGCCCAGCCGGTCCTGTGGAACACCAGAGCGTCGGGAAGGCAAATCCTGCTTACGTGACAGCTCCAGGATCGCACCAGGCTGGCACAGTGGGGTTTAGAGGGATTCCTGCCCGGCCCCTGCTCCAGGGCAGGATCTGTCCTACCAACCTCACTCCAGCCCAGCTCAAGCAGAGACAGGCGCTGCGGTTGAAATAAGCCAGTGATTAAGTGGAAGCAGTGGGGGATCACCCTCCCTCCAGAGAGCTGGGAAACACCCCACAGGGCCAGGATCCTGCTGGGGCTCCCCAGCACACACTGATGCCGTGACAGGCACAGGGGGGGTGTGCCGGGAGCAGCCTGGAAGCCAGAGCTATCCAGACAAGATACTTGGGACACTGCGTGGGCAAAGACATACACCAGCTTCAAACCCACCACCTTGCCCCCTCCTCACTCAAAGCAGAGCTCAGCAGCCCCGCACCAAGTGGCAGGGAGTCCCAGAAGGGCACAGCCTTACCCTCAGCAGCACATCCCAACAGCTACGCGTCTTCCCAGCTGCAGCTTAAGCCCCCACAGCCTCTGTGCACTGACACTGTGCAAATACCCCACAATCAAGCCCAAATCTTAGTTTCCCCTCACCCTGATAACTGCACCTTTCCCCTTGTCCCTCTGCACAGAGCAGACACAGCTCTGCCCCAGCAGGCCACAGGCTTAGGGGACCAGCCCACACTCCCACTGCCCTTCCAGCAGGATGGAAGGATGACAAAGCTTCCCAAAGCAGGGAGCCCAGCTCCTCCCTGCTGCCCTCCCGGCTTCCAGACGGAGCTTCTCCTAGCAGCACAGCACTGGCCGGCTGGGGCAGCTGTGGGTCAGGCTGGCTGCCAGCCCAGAGCGAGAGGCAAGCACAGGGAAGCCAAGTGCCAGACAGCAGCAGCCACCGGGTTAAGTTGAGGCAGGGTCAGGGCAGACTGCAAGTCATGCTGATGCGACGTCCCTCCCCAGCCTCCACACTGCAGCACGTACCTGCACAGTGCAGCCGTTGCTGCTGCTCACCCCCTTCCCAGGCTGCACCAAGGCCAAGGGCAGGAGGTTGGGTTGGTGCCCTCAACCCCACAGCCCAGCAGGAACATCAGACGCAACCCCAGGAGAAAGCAGGGCTGAACCAGGTCCTCACACCACCGTACGCTCAGCAGTAGGGCTGCTGTTCAGTCTTACCCGGCCCTGCACAACTTGCCAACAGCCCTTGCTCTCCCAGCCCCTGACCCAGGCTTGGACAGGGCAAGGGGCAAGAGTCTGTGTTCCTGCCTGCGCCCAGGGTGCCAACACTGCTCTGCACAGCACCCTCAGATCAGGGGGGACCAGCCTCCAGGGAAGCAGCAGTTTCTCACCCCTTAGAGCACAGAAGGAGCATCTCCTGCCTCCCCTCCCAGCCCAGCCCAGCATCCCATGGGGCCCGGGAAGGAGGGGTGCTTGCGGGCAGCCCCCACTTCCAACCCCAGCTTTCAGAAGCAGGCCGACAGCAGCCAAGCTCTGCCTGCAGGAAGGCGAGCACATCTGCAATACACAGCCACTCTCCTCAGACAGGGCGAGGGTGCGATGGCAGCTGGCCTCTCCCACCCCACCGCCCCGGTACAGCCATGCCACAGCCTGCCCATCACAGGCAGCTCACGGTGTGCCCGGCAGCTCCAGCTGCACTTGCCCAGTGCCATGGCAAGGGTCTCACACCAAGGGCCACACAGCCCAGCACAGCTTTACCCCGAGGTCCTGAGCACAGCAACAACTGGGATAGCTCCCCCTTTCCATCCACCACACTTCAAGCCTCTTGCAGAGGAACTCTGTGTCCCACTGCCCAAGAGCTCAATTACCTCAGTCAATATTTGGTCACAGCTTTCACCATTTCAGTCAAATACTTAAGTATCCCTAAAGGCTTATACGTACTTCACCTCCATTTCCTGCCTCACCCAGCACTCCACACTCGTGACTCTCCAAGCGCTCCAAAAAGCTGGTTTCATCTACAAATTTGAGGAAGCAAAAGACTGCCAAGGCAGCAACAGCAGCTAATTTGGAAACAGCCCTGATGAGGACCATGAACTCCGTGAGGTTACAGGCAACATAACAAGGACAGTGTCAGGGAAACCAGGTTGCGATTCAAATGCTGCAGCACGGGGAGTGGGGATGACGTCAGAAAAAAGCCACACAAAGCCCCTGTGATGGCATTAGCTTGAAGGCTTTGTCAAGTGAACCTTGCAGCATAAGCAAGCTGATACACTTGGAAAATGGTGTGACACTCCACTCATGCCAGATCTGAACCATAAACAGGTTTTTGTTGCAGTTGCTACCTATCTCCTGGGCACTCATCAGCCTGTGGTACGCTCCAGAAGGAAGCTATGTAGGACACCAAGAACATTGATCACAAACATGCTAATTATACAGGGCAACAAAATGCAGGAGGTTACCAGAGGCCTCGGGTAAACAGAGATATTTGAGATTCAGGACAGCATCACCTCACATTTACCGACGACAGCCAAGAGAACAGGTCAGTGATCCAGGAGATCCCAGGGTGGGACTCTCAAGGAGCAGTCAGTTCTGCCCACCTAGTACGAGGCTAGAGCAGGAAGGACGAGGGAGGGAGGAACGCCTTTACTGAAATGAAGCCCCAAAAGTTTCTGGGGTGCTCCCTTTTGTATGGTCTGTGCTGTCACAAAACACAAGAGCCCCTCAGTGGTGTCACAGGGTTTATTATCCTGTCTGTACAGTCCTTGGTAGATGCAGTTTAGATGATTCCAATCTGGAAAGAAGCAAAGCACATTAAAACAGATGTTACAGCAGCAGAAAGGCAGAGCCTCCACCACAGACATCACTGCATCTCCCCAGGATTCCTGTCCTCCAAAGACAGGCTTCTTCCCAGACCTGCCCAGGTGCCTTACACTACCATTTTATATATTTATTCCCCAATGACCCTTGTGCTAACCCACAGCCACATTCCATTCCCCTACTGCAGTACATACCACCACTGCCTCCTGCCTACCTCAACCACGCTGAGGACTAAACTGTCTGCCACTTCCAGCACCACAGCCACCTGCATGGCAGAAACCCCTCCTTCAACCCAGGCCAGCAGCACAGCGGTGCCCCTGCCCTAACAGGGCCTCTTGCCATCACTCCCCCTGTTCTAATGAGCTGCCAACAGTGCTAGCCAAGAACGCTGTTAGGACAAACGCCATGTCAACCCAGAAGCTGCAGGACATCCTCCCTGCTAACACTCCAGAGCTCTGGTACTATGGAGTGGAGTCCCTCCCTGGAGGAGTTGAAGAAAAGCAGCAATTCTCTCAGTAACTTCTCCCACCTAACCTCACAACCTTCCAGCCAGAACTGAGTTAGTTTTGCTAGACAATGTGGTCTGCTTTATGAACACTCTTGGATCCAGTCTAGCTACTACACTGAAGTGCCGTTGTGCTTAAAGCACAAGCACCTCACGTGTACACCAGGAAGAACAACTGGGCACAGGAGATACAAGGCAACAGGAGCTGCAAAGTTTCAAAGTTTTCTCACCTTGTTGGCTACATCCAGCGCATCGTAATCTGGAGCCAGTCGGACATAAGCCTTCTTCTCCCCATCAGGCCTAGAGAGGAACGGGAGGCATGAGAACAGACACACACAACTCCTCCCACCTGCTTCACTTCCTGCTATAGCTGTGTGCATCAGTGGTTCCTTTGGAAACATCACTTTATTCAGTGGTAAAAAACATTCACATCATTTGCACAAGACTCCCTGAGTGTTGGAAGAGCTCCCCAACAAAGTCAACCCTCTGGGTCTGCCAACATTTCCTGCTTCCACCAAGATGCATTCAGTCACAAGTTGCATTTATCTAAACTTTAACACTGAAAACGCTACGGAGCTTAATCCCACACCTCCTGTGAGTACTCACAACATTGCTGAAACTCACACATGCTCACATTTTCTACTAAAAGCCACTCTGGGCTCTTGAAGCACCTCACTCCCGCCAGTGACCTATTCCCCCTCTTCTCACCTGATCAATGTGTTGACCTTGGCCACATCAATATCGTACAGCTTCTTGACAGCCTGTTTGATCTGGTGCTTGTTTGCCTTGACATCAACGATGAAAACTAGAGTATTGTTATCCTCTATCTTCTTCATTGCTGACTCTGTGGTCAAAGGGAACTTGATAATGGCATAATGGTCCAGCCTGCAGGAAAGAGACCCTGTGGTTAACAGAAGGCTGGGAGACACCATCTCTGCACTTCAAGGGTTTTCAAATACCACAGATACCATCTAAGAAAGTTTGGGGTGCATCAGTTGCCAAAAAAAGTTCTAATCACAACCTCTCAGGCTTTGGTCGCTTGAAATCATCACCTGCACCCCAAAGACAACCCCTCTCCCAGTGCTCTGCCACCAAGGTGTGGCTCGGCTGCCAGGGCAGCGCACTGGCAAGGTCTCACTCTGGGACCTGCAGAAGGGCATGCAACCCCGTGCCAGCCCACGCATCAGGCTGCTCCCACCCCACAAGCCCTGTGGCAGGGCAGAGCCCAACATCCCATACATCCTTGTTTCTCGGTGGGGCGCTCTTCGGGGGGTGCTTGGGCTGCCGCCGCAGTCGCAAAGTCTTGGGCCTGCGAAAGGTGGGCGATGTGCGGATCTTTTTCTTCTTGTGACTGTGAACCCCCTTCAGGACAGCCTTCTTGGCCTTCAGTGCCTTGGCCTTTGCCTCTGTCTTTGGAGGCACAGCTACAACGAGAGCTCAGTCAGCACAACCAGGAACCGCAGGACCAGTACATTCCCCTGCCTGCCCCAAGGGGCCATGGCTTCCCCTGTCACGCAACTTAATGAACAGGACCTCTGTATGCCCCCTCAAGCAACCAAGACCTCCCCCAGAAGTCCCAACGGGGCTGAAGTTTCCCCCTCCCCCCCCCGCCTCCAACAAACCAGTCTCCCACCTCACCAGCGGTCAGGAGCGTTTATTCCCTCCGCAGCTCACTCACTCCTCCACGGACCCCGAGAGTCCTCGCACCGAAGATGAGGGCCTACCCTCCTT
>NW_010552933.1:0-2943 GCF_000687285.1 Phaethon lepturus | reverse complement strand
GTGCTGGCAGCCTCCATCGGAGCCTCTCCGGGTGCGGGGTGGAGGGAGACGTGCCTCGCTTTGCTGCCGACTCTTGCACGGGAGTGGTGCGGTCAGGCCTGGCTCCATACCGCAGGAGAAATCCCGGCGGCTCTTGTAGGCTGGGCGTGAGCTGGCATGAATGGCCTTGAACTCCTCGGGTGTCGTTGCCTTCGTTGGTCACACGTGGCCTCCATGTGCAGTGCTGCTGGCTGGTGCAAACTGCGTGGTGCAGGCAGCAGGGCTGGTTGCTTGTGCTAACGCTGTCATTGCTCCAGGTCCAGCATCGCCCCACCAGCATTGAATGGGATGGCTGCGATCCCCAGAAGCTCTATACCCTGGTTCTCACAGACCCAGATGCTCCCAGTAGGAAGGACCCAAAGTTCAGGTAATGGGGGTGGGTAACTCCCTAGCTTGTCTGGGGAAAAAGGAGCATCCGTCTTGGTCTGAGCAGAGGCTTAGAAGGAGGTGGGGAATGTGGTCTGCTCAAGGTGCAGCAGTGAGTCTGTGGCTTGGGATAGAAACAGTGTCCTTGCAGCTCTCCTTGAGACAAGGACAATGTGGGGAGGAGCAGCTGCTTTTGCCAGGGGCATTTGGAGGTCTGTTGTAGCTTGGAGAAGCACAGCATCTGCTGCTTGCTTTAATATGGCACGTGTGTGTGAGTTGGAATTGAGTGAGTTGTGTGAGTCTGTGCTAGCAGTGGAGTCTTAAACCTGGGATCACCTCACCTTTCTCAAATTGGGCTTGGAAGCCTGTGGAGTACGCACTCTTAGGGATCTGGCTCTGGGTTTCTCGGAGCTGCAAGGCAGGATGACGGAGCTGATTTTGACGGGCTCTGCATCCTGAAGGAGGCTGTACCTACTCCCTGCAGGACCAGTGCCTTCTGGGTTTGGCAGACCAGGAGCGGCAGCTGTTAGCTCTGGTGACCCTGTGCTGACAGCCTTACAGAAAAGCAGCAGCTTGGAGTAAGGAAGGGTCTTAGCTGGGGCTGTGATGCAGTCTGATTGTTGTTTGCCTTCTCCCTTCAGGGAATGGCACCACTTTCTGGTGACCAACATGAAAGGCAACGATGTGGGGAGTGGGACTGTGCTGTCAGATTACGTCGGCTCTGGACCTCCCAAAGGAACAGGTCTGTACCTGGCTGCAGCTGTGTGTAATCAAATGTGGTGTGCAGGGGCAGGTGGGGAGGCCTGCAGAAAACTGTCTGCCTGCTTGGCATGTGCCACGCTGTGGAAGTGGCCCACACAGGGCTGCCTGCGGCTGCACGTAGCCATAGCTGGGCATCACCACTGTCCCTTTGCTGTCTGGTGACAGGCTTGTGCTGTTCTGCCCGCAGTCAATAGGCAGTGTTGCCTGGCAGGGGGAAAGCTAGCCTAGGCAGGCCACGAGCCATTCAGGCCTATCTAGTGCATCTTCTCTGAGCTGCTTTAGCTCCATTGCACTTAGCCTTCTGATCCTGGAGAGTGCAGGCAGCCGTTTCCCTGTGCTCCTGGGGTGGCTTCAGAGCAAACCTTACACCTGGGAATTGCAGGGGACTGGCACTTGTAATGCTCTGTCCTCCCCACAGGGCTGCACCGCTACGTGTGGCTGGTATACGAGCAGCCGAAGCAGCTGACCTGCAACGAGCCCATCCTCTGTAATCGCTCTGGTGACAAACGAGGGAAGTTCAAGGTGGCGGCTTTCCGCAGCAAGTACGAGCTGGGGGTGCCAGTGGCTGGCACTTGCTACCAGGCAGAGTGGGACGACTATGTGCCGAAGCTCTACGAGCAGCTGTCGGGGAAGTAGGGCGAGGGGACCTGAAGAAGCACTGTGCAGCACCCCCTGCGCCCTGGAGACCAGGCTGGTTAGAGCATGTCGCTGTAGTTTTGTTTGATTAGTGAGTCGAACCCAACTGCTCCCGCACTGAGTGCTGCATCTGTAACGCTGTCACTGTCCCAAACCTGCTTCCGTGTCAGTGTGGTCCAGACATGTGCTGTGCTTCAGCTGACTTGCGTCGGTACAGGCGATGGCTAGCTAGACGAGCTCCGGAGGAGCTCCAGGCTGACCTGCTTCAGGGAAACCAAAACCTTTGCTAATTGCTGTAGCTGCAGAGTCTCTGCTGTGCTGAAATGGTGTTATGCAGCAGTGGTGTGGGTGCAGAATGACTTCTGGGTTGGTGCTGGCTGTGGTCTCCCCTTTTCAGGAGAGGAGGAGATGGCAGTCTAAGGGAACGTGCCCCCCCTTTTTTTAAATTTTATTTTTACCCTCAAGTATTTGGCCAGTGCCTCCACTTCACTGGAGTGAACCACTGAAGTAGTGAAGGGATAGCTAGTAGGAGGCAGAGAAGCTGGTTTGTAGCGCTTCCTTCTGTTTTCTGTTGCTACTTGTTTTGTTCAAGTTCTGTTGTGACCTGTTGTTAACGTGCTGTTTGCTCACAGTGCAATTAAAAACTTACCACAGTGGCTGGTGTGGTTGCCTTTCTGGGGGATGGGGGGCAGCGCTTACAGGAGTGGGTTCCTTTCCTCCTCCTGGTGTGAAGGGCCCAGACCTGCTGATAGGAGCTCCCCTGCTGTGGTGCTTGCCAGAGCCCACACCACTGCAGCTCAATCAAACCTGACAGCAGATTTAAAAATGAGTGTGATGCTGTAACAAAGAAAGGTGGTTGGTTTCTACCCCAAGGTAGTTTTTCAGTTTTTCAACCCAGCCATTGTAAAACGTTTAAACATTAAAACAGGCTTGATGGTGTCAATGCACAAGCCTAAGCACATGCTTGAACAGCTGTACTGTGCTATGCTGGAAGCAGGACATAAAAAACCAAAACACCCACAACCCATTAGCCTAAAAACCTCCACTGGCAAGAAAACCAGGCTGGAGGGCATGGAAGAGGGGTGCGGGTGGGAACAGAGGGTCCAGGGCCCTGTCCCTACCTTCAGACTGTGCCGCTCT
>NW_010552932.1:15955-21984 GCF_000687285.1 Phaethon lepturus | reverse complement strand
AAGTAATTCAGGATTTTATATAATAATAATAATAATACTTATTATTATTACTTATCTGAGACCTACACAAAATCATTGATGTTTGCCTTTGCCAACCGCCTAATGTGCATTTTGCTGATGCACAACTTCTGATAGATACTGTTGCATAAATAAAATAAGCCCTGTTAATTTCAAACTCCTTGAGAAACACATACATGCAAAAATGTAAAGCTTACTCACAGAAAAAGGGCAAAATCAGCAGGAAAAGAGAGAGATTATTTTCAACAATGTCCTTTTAATTACAGCGATAATTAATTCTTTTCCCTGACATGCACATACAGATTACTCTTTTAAAATATTCCTGCTTGAATAATATGACTTAAAGCTACATGCTAGAGAAGCAGATCATAAATCTAAAGGAGCAAATTTGGGTCTGCATATATTCTGAGCACTCCTCCTGAATCCAAAATGGTCAGTGGAAAGCACGCCATAAAATCTTAACTGCAAGGTGAACAAAGTACTCCTCAAGACCTGAGTGCTGAGAACAAGCAGAGGCTCTGTGCAGGCACAGGAGGCTGGTGAAGTGGAAAATGGAGTTAACACATTTTGCACATACACAAATTACATCAGCTGTACTCTTTTTTCCAGGGGACAAAATGCTTCCAACCGTTGGTCTAGATGCATTGTATTTCCATAACTCTTTGTGGCATTATGGGCTTTGAAGGTTGCTCAGGGTGGGATCTTGTTTGGAAAATGGATGTGGAAGCAAGAGATTGCGTTGGAAAGGGTGGGAGAAAGCCAGAAGCAGGCTCAGGTCAGGGGAGGAGGCGGCAGAAAGGCCCGCGGCAGTGGAGGCACCGGAGCTGGGTTGGATATGGGGTGGCCCAGCGTTGGCGCTGGGGAAGGTGGGAGCAAGCCTCTGGTGAGCCTGTTCCTTTTGGTGGGGACTGGCTGGCTGTGGAACAGAGATGGGTAATTCTGGGAGGAAACAAGCCTGATGTGAGGGTCTGAGCTTCAATTATGGTGACGGAGAAATGACAGAGAAGGGTGGAGAAAGAAGAGGGCAAGACATCAAGGGCTGTCACAGAGGCTGAAGGTGAAGAGAGAGGAGAAAAGAGACGTGGTTGTGGAGGAATCCAGGCATCCGTTGCTCTTACCATTTTTTATTAATTTATCATGCAATTCCCTTTATAACTCCCTCAGCCGCGCTGGAGGAAGCCCCTGTGTATCGCTGCATGCCAAACCCCAGCTTGCAGCCGTTCGCTCCCAACAAGCCTGCGCCTGGAGCTCAGTCTCTCGGCACTGAGGAAAGCTGGTGGAATGCGTTCGGCACAGCAGGCAAGCATCTCGCTGCTTCCCTGTAATGACATTTGTGAAAGTGCCTCCGTGGAGAAGACAAGCCTGGAGGACCTGCTCCTAGGTGGGAGATTTCTCCTGAGGGCTGATCCTGCATGCAGGTAGTGCCAGCCCTGCTCGGCGCGTCACCGAGCTGTGCTGCCCAGCCAGGGTTTGATTTCTTATGGCGGTGATTAAGACTACTCATTTAGGGACGTAAAAGGAGTTGGCTCTCTAATTGCACATACAGATGTTTTCAGACATAAAGCAAAATGATGCAGGGATGCTATAGCATCCCGCTCACTGTTCCATACAGAGAGGCCAGTGCCAAAATGAGGAATTAAAAGGACAGGGGGAAAAATAAACCTAAGGAGCTTTTCCTCACCTGTAAAGAAGATAATACTGGAATGGTCATGAAGGGAGAGGTGGAGATAAAACATGGGTGTAGGAGGATGGAGTTCACATGGTCCATGGTAGGTTATTTTGCTGCACCCAGGGCAGGCTGCGGGCCACAGAGCCATGGACAGCAATTCAGCCACAGAGACCTCGTCAGCCCAATCTCCAGTGGCACTAATTGAGAGAAAAGATTTTCCTCCTTTTCCTTTTTGACAAAACGATTTCCACACATCACTTTATTTCGTTACTTTTCTCCAGAGACCAGGAAGCCAGGGAAATACTGTTTCCTTCTTTGTGTCTGTTAATTAAGGCAGGTCTGAAGCACCTTGGTGAACCTCAGGTGCCTCTCAGTTTGCAGAGGGCTTTGCAGCACTGAGATGGGCTGCAGGGCTGGGGATCCACAAAACCCAACCCTTGATTAGAGGATAGCAGTCTGGTTCATCCAAGCTCTGTCTAGAACTACAAAGGAGACATGATCATGTACTTCTACCTGCTAGAGTGGTCTAAAAATGACTTTTTTTCTTGCCTTTAGAGGACCTTGAGCCTTGTATTGTTCAGTTGAAGGCAAAGAGCACATGGTGTAGCAGGGGCCACAGGGATGCTTCTCAAGAGCACCACACTAAATCTGCTCTTTAGACTTTTGCCTCAGCCATATGCTGCATGCTGCCCTCCCTCCTGCCACTCTTGGTCTCAGTGAAGGCCAAGGTGGCTGGAGAATCTGTTGAAGGCCTTTGCAATCATCTTCGCTGCTTGCTGAGTGGAAGGCGCTCATCTCCTTTGGAGAAAAATAAGGGGTTTGTTCCAGTCCTCCCATATTTATGTGACCTCTCTCAGCCTGCAGTTTTGTGGATGAAAAGGAGCGTTTTCTTTGCCTACCTGTCTTCTCTGCAAGTTGGACATATGATCTGCAAGGGAGGTCGTGTGGGCACATGCCAGATTTCCCTGGATCATCAGGATTTACCCTGCATGTCTACCCAGACAGGTGTATCCCATCCTCGTTCAGTGCCACGTTTTAGCCATAAGCCCCAGTGCTTCTCTGGGTACCAGAGGCTGCAGTCCTCTGCAGTGGGACCCACCCCTCCATAACTGTCCGTCTTCTTTTGCCTAACAGCTTCCAGTTTCATTTCTTGCCCTTGTTCAGCACCTGGCGCTGCATCTGCTCTAAAGAGGTTGTGTATATAAAGGCAGTCACAGCACATGTCGTGTTGGGGAGGTAAATGGTTAAATGCCTCCGCTCTAGCTTGAAGCACCGATTTTTTGGTCTTTTTTTGTTGTCGTTTCAGGGCACATCCAGGTTTTCAGGACAGCTGAAGGTGATAGAGATGGCACCTTAATTGAAAGGGGTCAGAGCATTGCATGTTTTTCTTGCATTAACATTCTGTGCATATTCGTTTTTAAACCCAAAGGCTCTGTCCACTGTTCCTTGCCAGCCTTCAGAAAGTGAACTCCTGGTAAAGGGTTTAAAAGGCAATATTAAAAGGGGAGAGAAAGAACTGAAACAAGGATTACAAATCCAATAAAAATTGCTCTCAAGAGTAGACAGTATCTGCTGGACAGGAAATGTATTTGAGTTTGTGACTAGCTGCAAAATACCTCAGCCACAGAGAGTCTAGAGCGGAGGGTAAGCCTTTTGCTCCATTAATCAGCAAAGACAAGCAGAGGACACTCAGCTTGTACAGGGATCAAGTCCGAAGCCGTCTTGTAAATATTGCGGCAGCTCCGTCCGTCCAGGCGCTGGGGTGCTGATGGAGCAGCACCCGCCGGGGAAGGATTTGCTGATGCCTCTTAGTGTGTGGAGCCTGCGGTCATGGAAGCAAATAGCTTGTTTTTGGAAGGTGACAGCCAGCCTGCTTTGGGCTTGGTTCACCTGACGCTTGGGGTGCGTGGTGGTCGCATGGAGGTCTCTGGTGGTCTGGGGTGTGAAGAGCTCTGAAAACGGGAGGCTCTGTGCTTTTGAGCAGTGCTTGGATGAGGTCACAGCTTTCCTCTGATGTGGGGGCAAGTTATTTGGGCATCTCCAGAAGGTGTCAACAGCAGATGCTGCTTTTAACATCCCACTGGTTTGTGAGGGATCATTGGCTATCGCATTCATCCCATACAGATCGTCACACAGATACTTTAAGATTTTTCATGAGTATTTACCTATTCTGGATCTGACCGCGGCGGGGAAAAAGCTCTTGGTCCCATCAGCAGGTAGTAGAGGAGGCAGCAGCTCTGACACTGCACTTCTGCCTGCGCTTCGTTCCCTGAATGCTTTGTGTTACGGGCTGAAAATTTTTAGTTTGGACCCGTTCTTTTTGTGGACGCTCTTTATGCCCGTCTTTCATCTGAGCAGCGAGCGCACGGGCGTGGGGACAGGCGGGATGCTGGCGCAGCCCCCTCCGTGCCCCGCGTCTGAAGTGCCTGGTGGAGACATTGCTGGAGTCTTTCTAAGAGCATCTGCCTCCAGTTGGGGTAATTACTACTCTCAAGCTGTAGTAGTGAGTATCTTGTTGATGGAATATGAAAGTGAGCAAAATGTCAGTTCAGCACTGTGTGGAGGCCTCACTGACACACAGGCTGCTTCTGAAATTGCTGGCGTTTTTTTCAGTTAATTGCCTTTTTAATCATAGTGAAATTGCTCCTATTTGCATGAATATTCCAACAGCAGGATCGGTTTGCTCTTGTCACAGATACTCGCTACATATCACATTCAGTTTTGCTTAATATGCCTCATATTTAGAGGATCAAACTTTTTTTTTCCTACTGGTTCCCTCTGCCTGCTGCAGGATGGGCCAATACTCTTTTATTTATTTCAGGAAATATTCTCCCCTACCCCTCACCTGCTGCCCACCTCCCTGCAGGCACCTCCAGAATTAGAAAACAAAGTCGTCTTAAAACAAAAGCCCAGATGACTTGTCCTAATCATTAAAAATTAAAAAAAAAAAGACGTGCCCGTACATACAGCCTCACAACTGGGGAACAGCATTTGGGAGAAGCGGCCGTGGCAGCGGAGGGCAGAGCCAGACGCGTGCCCTGCCGCGTTGTCCCGGGAAGGCGAGGTGTGAGCGACTCGTGGTTGCGGTACTGCTGCTCCTAATGTAGCGTAGAACGGCATCGCTTGCGCCTGAATAGTCACGATTGCCACCAGTATCGCGCAATATCGGTAGAACCGTTGTGCCCCGGAGTCGCTGCCGTAGATCAGAAGGTGGCTTGTACAAACCGCACAACAAAAGGCTGTGATGGCCTATTTACAGGGCGACCGATGGGGACAGGGAGCTAAGGGGCAGCAAGGGAACAATCCCGGCATCCCGGCCGGGGTTGTTACCCCAGGCACAGACCCTGCTCGGGCAGCCATCCCGGCACAGCGGGAGGAGCTGGCACGGCCGGGGATGCCCATGCCCAGCTTGTTCTCCAGAGAGGGCAGAAAGGAGGGCAGCGCCCCGACCTGCGCTGGAGACTGGGCTCCATCGCTATCCTTGGCTCATTAGCCTCCTCATTAGGAGGATCTGCATCCCCCAGGAGACGTTGGAAACAGCAGCCTGGGATGTGGGAGACGCACATTGTGCTGCCGCGCGTGTCCCAGCTGCCTAGGATGGATGTGCCCAAGCACTGGTAAGGTGCAATGAAAGCGTTGCTCAGAGTTAGAGGCACACCGGGATGGACCCATCGCCTTCTGAGGCAGTAAAGCGATCGAAAACAGGCTAGGCAATCAGTCATCTCAAACTGTCAAGTTTTAAGTAGAAAACATTGATTTTAATGGTAATTTCTGCATAAAAATTAATGGTGCAATAAAATCTTAATTTAGAGTTTCGGAACAAATAATGTAATAGTAAAAGGCAGCATCCTGGAGTAATGTGAAAATGAATTAGGCCAGTGGAATCAAACTCTCCCCACTGAGATGCCTTTAATTGATCATCCCCGTAACAGCTAGTTTACAAACATATCATGAGCGTGCTTGCTGCCCTGGCACCTTCCAAGCAGCACATCCAGCATCAATATGGATACCAGTACATCCCCCCATGTTCCTTCTGGGTCCCAGTGAGGAGACGATGGGGAGGAAATAAATCAAGCGCAGTCATGTGTTCAACACAAGTCTTTGAGTTTTGAACAGGGGAAAAACATTCTCCCGCAAGAAGCGGAAACGGCGAGTCTAAAATTAGCCGAGGCCTTCAGATTGGCAATGGGCAAGTGGTGAATCCCTGCGGATCCTCCGTGCTGACAGCACTATTAATACATCAGCCGGGTGCTCGGGTGAGGGTGGGGAGAGTTGTGTGTGCATCGGGAGTAATATATTTTCGACGACTGGTCTTGTTCCTTGGAGTGATACTGGGGGCTGA
>NW_010552932.1:8222-15924 GCF_000687285.1 Phaethon lepturus | reverse complement strand
GGAATGCTAGAGACTTTTTCTGAAATGTAAAAAAAATTTGCTGCTTCTTACTTAATTACAGTCATGGCAGTTGCTATGTTGAAATGCTGCTTTAAAAGCCTTTGTGAGTAATTAGTGTCAAAAATATAAGATCTACAAAGCCATAAACTCACAGCTTGGTAATATTACCAAGTACTAATTAAAAAAAGAAAAAAGAAAAGTCTCTCTTTCATGATAAGATTTCCAGCATAGCAAAAGATAAAAAAGATGCAATTTGCAGATGATAGGAGGGGAAAAAAAGGAAGCCTGAGAGAAGGATTGAGAAG
This sequence comes from Phaethon lepturus, assembly GCF_000687285.1. Classification (NCBI taxonomy): domain Eukaryota; kingdom Metazoa; phylum Chordata; class Aves; order Phaethontiformes; family Phaethontidae; genus Phaethon; species Phaethon lepturus. The sequence continues at coordinate 15,619 of NW_010552932.1, read as the reverse complement.
AGAAGAAAGTCAATAACAACAAGGCTGTAGATCTCCAGGTGATTTGGTAAGAGTAAGGGTAAGGGTAAGGAAGTGAAATATTGGAATCTGAAGACAGAAATGTAGTCAGGAATATATCCTGGGAGTATCCTGTGCTATGAAACAGAGATAAGGTTGAAGATCAGGCATTACGGATGGGAGGGATAAAAATACCGCTGTATTTGCGAGTAAATAACCTGGCACAGCTCTCAGGAGCAGTAAAATATTTCAGGAATGTCCTAACTGGCAGAAATAGAGATACCGCATGCAGATCCACAAGAGTACTCCGGCATCTTGTGAGGGACATGTAGGACCCCATCTGTATCCCTCCTGACCAGTCTGGAGCCATCACTTGACTGGTATTGCAGAAGTAGACCCAGTCTGGCAGAGGGAAACCAGGCTCACACGTAGCAGCTTGGAGAATTTGGTTATACTGAAATGAGGTGTTTATCCTTTGGAAAAAAGATTAAGAAGAGACCTCATTAAGGTATAAAGAAGACCCTGCTGGGAATAAAAGATCAAGGCTATTTGGGTTATTGTCAAATACCTGTGTCAAGGGACATAAAGCTACTCTGAAGAAGGACCTGAATTCTACAAAACGTAAGCTGAATTTTTTTTAACAGCACTTAATAATGCAATTATAATAACAACTTGTGCTTTCTCATGCCTTCCAATTTAAGATCTGAAAGCACTTCACAAACATGATTTAAGCCTTCCAGGACCGTCGTGAGGTACAGCAAGTATTCCTCTATTCTACAAACTGAAAAAAAAGGGGAACAGCGTGTGTATAAGGCAGCACAGCACGTGCAGGAATATGTCTTCATTTTAATCAAGTTGGGCATCGCCTCTGGGCTTTGCCTGCTCACCGGGTGCAGTCCTGCGGCTGGTGCAGAAGCTGTCTCCTGATTGACTCTGCCTAGTTCTTCATACTACCTCTTCCTGCTTTTTGATACCTCTTGACCTTTTTGGAAACAGTGAGGCATTTATGAATGGGAAGAAGAGCTGTGGAAGGTTGCCATGTGGCCATGTGCTGCCCCAGTGACAGCTCACACTGCTCATGGGTGTCCCTTGGCACCAGCAGCTTGAGTATTTCTGTCCTCAGTGTCACTGGCCTTACAGCGTGTGCCAGCAGCATCACGGGAACCCAGGGTAAAGGGGCACTTTTAGGCCATTTACATCTGACGTGTCTTGCAAATAACCGTATTTAGAACGGCATTGCACTGTTGAGGGAAGTCCCTTCCCCTGGCGCCCTGCACCGTTCCAGATACATGGCTGAAGAGCAGGGGAACCAAAGGCTCCTCTTTTGAAATGTTTCTCAAAGGTGTCTGTTCTCATTTCCAACTTAACAGAAGCGTCGGCAGGCAGGTGGCCGTTTGGGAGTGAGAGCTGTGCTGTTACGACTGTACCAGCCATGAGACTGAAGCTGCAGATGGTTTCGTCGCACGTCACAGCCTGTTTTGAGTCTGGAGCTTTGTGCTGCTCTTTTCACCTTGACAGTGCTCTTGTGGAGGGACCATTAGTATGGGTAGCAAGTCAGCGGGAAATAAAATTGTCCTGCCCTTAACAAGCTGGCCCCATCTGACCTTGAAGACATTATTTTGTTTCCTGGATGTTTTAAATTAAGTGGTATTTCAACTAAGGTAGCTACATATAAATTGGTTGGGATAATGCTTGCTTGAGCTGAAGATTCCAGCCGGTGCCTGTTCACTCCCTGGTGCCGTATCCTTTTCCCTTGTTCACCAACACAGGTTTCCTCTAGATAGCACATCTTCTCCCTGTTTTTCCTCACTCTGCCCCTCTCTGCAGCATGAGAATACAGGTCAGCCTGCTTCAACAGGCGTGCCATGCACAAAGCTTGGGGTCTTGGGTTTAGTCTGTTTTGGTGGCACGTGGGTAAGCAGGACCTGGGGCAGGTGTCTGCAGGAGGGAGCTATACTTAGGAGGAGATATTTGCACGAATCTTCCATGGCACCTGTTGCCTGCTGTATTTGTTTTTGTACCTTGAGTTCATCCTCTGACATTGAGACCACATGTGGGAATGTTTCTACATGTTGCAGAAGGAACTACTTTGTGGTTTCTTCTTCATCATCCAGAGGACAAAATATCCCTGGGATGTTACTGGCATTTTTCTAAAGGCTGCTTTAAAGGAAAGCGTTCCTAGAAAAATTATCTACCTCATTGTTATTCATGCCAAAATGTTGGGGCAATCTTACATTTCTTCCACCATGCAGCTAATCACTGCCTGGGGCTGTGCTTGCAGCTTCAGCAGCTCACTATTGTTTGTTAGAGATTAAAAAATAACAATTGGTGGTGTAATCAAATCAGTGCAGCTAGTGAAATCAAAGCCTCAAACACAATCAGAGGTCTAGATGTCTTACAGAGGAAAAAGCTGCAAGAGCAACAGAATAGCCGTGCTCCCATTGCTGCTCTGATCCCATCGGTGACACTGGTGGGGGAAGTCAGGTTGCCGCATTCCTCCGGTCTGTCTTCTGCGCCGAGAGATGCTGAACACGTCAATAAACAACAGAAAACAAGGAGGGCGTGTGTTCAGAAGCACTTCAGGCTTTGGGCTAAGTATTTCTAGAGAGTTTGCTAGGAACAAAAATCTAACTGAAATCAATGGCAACATATCTGCTATTTAGTGGCAAGCCAATACGGCGCGACACTGGAGTACAGCGTGTTCTCACCTGCCTCTGTGCTAAGTGGACAAGCTGCTGTGAGCTGATCCAGCTGAGAAGTGTGCATGTGCATTATACCCTCCGGAAAAGAGGCAGAGAGCCCACCAGCTAAGCCTACACTGGAGTGAAAAGGCTGCAACCTCCTGGCTGGTCTGAACTGGGGAAGTTTGCAGCCACTTCTGCTGTGTATCAGTAGCAGTGGTGGCTGCAGAAGGAAATAAGGGCTATTCATCTCCCAGATAGATATGGCACTTCAGTGGAAGATGAGGTTGAATTTTCTGGCAGATCCTCTCACTGCCAGCAGCACCTCTGCAATATCTGGACTGAGTTGGAGCCAGCTGTTTTTCATCCAAGCATTTATCTTACCCGGGCGCTCGGCTGTTTGAGTGATGGCTGTGCTCATCTTTAATGTAGATGTAGGGCTGAGTGTCAACATACTGTTGAGAGTGAGTTGTGGGCATCTCCCAGACTGCCTTGGTCTGACATTATTGCTGTATTAGGAGGGAAAAAGAGGATAAACATCTGCAGCAGCCCTGGCAGCCTTGGGAGAAGGAACAGTTGTCCAGTGCAAATTGGTTGTTACTGGCCTGAGCGTGGAGTCAGCTTAACGCTGTTTGGATTGCTGCGGCCAGGTCTTTGGGCCAGCCAGGGATGGAGACCGCAGACAGAGACAGGCTGGGCTAGATGCTGTCCTGGCGTCAGCGGCTGCGCAGTCCCAATGCTCTCTCTACATGATACCCTGACTTAGAAGGAAGATGGAGGGTGACAGCAGAGGTGCTGCAACTCTTTGAAGGACATTCCTCTGTAAAGAAAGATCAGAAACAGGCTGGTGGTAAGACTGCATGCAATGAGATACGACTGGTTCTGCATCAGCAAGTCCATCTTAATGGTTGAGGGTCAGTATTCAGCACTAGGGACACATGGAGAAGGCTCAGGTATCTGAGTTGGCATCCAGGTTAGCTTCAGGTGCAGGCAGTACTTTCAGGACATCTGTGTGCACAGCTGAGCCAAATGCTGGTAAGATGGTCATCGTATTTGCCACCAGCATAGGCAGCCCATGCTATGGACCTTGAAAAATTGTTAAGGGTTTGGGTTTATTGCTTCTGTAAAGCATGCTGGCAAGCTGTGACAGGAGCAAGTGCTTGAATCCAGGCTGAACTAAACTCTGAATGAATTGATGAGTTGAGTTGCTGTCCTGTCTCATTCCAGCCATGGAGATTGTGCAGATCCCACAGCCAAATGAAGGGTCATTGTAGCGATGGTGAGGGATAAGCTGGGACACCGTGCTGCCGTTGTTAATATTCAGGTGGAGTTGTGCAAGATCAGAACTCTAATCTCTTGTTCGCACGATTCAGCCATTGTAGGTTATCAGCGAATCAAGGTGACCTCTAAAGCAAGGAGGCCACGTGGGACTCTCTGCAGCTGTAAAGACAGAGACCAGTTGTGTTGCACAGCAGAGCTGGTTGTCAGCATACTCATCCTGCGACTGGGCATCAGTATGTTTGGGAGGTCCAGTAAGTCCATGAGTCTTTAGGAAGGAGAAAGAGAGGAAGCTGTGACCTCGTTGTAATATAGGTAAAAATCCTGCCATCGCTTGTGCTCCACTGGTTGCTTTCCCCATTGAGCTGTCCTACCTGGACCCTCTGATGGAGCAGCTACGCTTTCATTACAACTAGGAGCTCCTTTTTGGCAGCTCCCTTTGCATCCTGGCTGTCATGGCTCTTAGTCATTTCTTCCTGAAATGCCCTCACAATGGTCCTGAATTTCCCTGGGAGAAGTTCAGAAATTCCCTGTATTTCTCCCCAGACTCAACAGGAGTGTCAGCATCCACATGATTCCTTACAGCTCCGAGACTGCCTTCCGCCGGGAACCTGCCTGCACCAAAGTCCCTGGCACAGTTTGAGCTGCAGTTTTGTCTGATCCTTTTAAGAGTTGGGAATGGCTGTTTTGATGTCTGATATCTATGAACATGAAAGGCTCCTTTCCCTCTAACTGTGCATTGGGCAGGGCAATGCCTGTCTTTCCTAATCAAAAATGTAATCAAAGATCTCACTTCTCGTAAAAAATGTATTAAAAAGAAGAAACGATGCAGCATATTTCTATTGGCTTCGCTGCTGGTTTGCTCTGGTTTCTACTTCTGTGCTGCTCCCTCCTGCCTTTCACAAAAGAATCTCCACCTCAACTTTCCCCGTGTCTTGAAAGGTTTAATTGCAAAATGTTGAGCTTTGAAAACAAAGAAAAATCATTGTATTTGATTCAAGCGAAATATCGATTGTCCTTGAGTTCCCGCACCGCAGATATTGGCAGCGTTTTGTCAGCGTGAAGAGTGAGTAGAAAGATCACAGCAAGGAAATATATTCCAACTGGAAGGAAAAGAAGCTGAGCCAGGAAAATAGCTGTGCCCCATCACTCCCTCTCCCATAGCTGCTTCTTAATAAATGGTCTGTTGACCTGATGTTAACGTTTCCAGTTTCCAGTAAGCAGCATTTCCCTTAAACAAGATACTGATAAAGTGAAACGAGGGAATAGAGGGGGTGGAGAGCAGATTTGCAAAACATGCTGGAGTGAGAAAGTCGGAACATACCGTGTGTGTCTCGGGAGTGGGAACATGCCTCAGTGTGTGAATAAATATATAATGTATAGACATATGCTCTCTCTTCTCAGAAACGGAGTTTTTTGAGTAGTCCCAGATTGCGCTGCTTTCAGTAGCACGGCAAAGTAAAAGGCAGGGCGCTTGCGCAGAGAACGTCGGAGGATGATGGTTTCAGGTTGAGCATCCTTGCTCCCCAAAAAAGAGACTGGTCACGGAGAGGGGGCTCAAGTGTCGCTCGGGCCAGCGTGCGAGGAGCGAGTGGTCTGTCTGGACAGACACAATGCGCTCGGGTTTGTTCATTGTCATCTCGCAGGCGAGGGCTATTACCTCGCTAATAGAGATCAGGTTTTCATACAAATTCAGTTGAGAAGAAAAAGCATGGGAAGGGGAATCAGATAAGTGTTAGCAAAAGTTATTTGTTAAATGGATTTTTTATTGTTTTCCATGAAGCCTGCACAGAGCTGTTGTCCTCTTTTTAATTCCTCTTCTGGCATTTGTTCCCTTTTTCAGTGCCTCCACAATTCTTCCATTCAAGTCGAAAAAGCCACCTCCGAAAGACCAGTGTAACATTAGCAGAAATTATTAGCAGCAGTGATTTCAATATTCAAATGGACATAATATTTAGTAATAGACTGGGAGTTGTATAAATAGAGTGTGAATGCCTAGTAATGAATCATATCAATAATTTTCACATACAGACTGTGACTTACATTTCTCAAAGGCCTTTACAAATACCAATTGATTCTCACAGCATGCCTGCTTGGTGGAGGAGTTGTTATTAGTTATAGTGGAGGCTGAGGATATTGAGATGCAGAGAAGTGATGCTGCTTGTGTAGTTCGTGCTGGGACCCAAAGTGAGGAATAAAGTCGGAAGCTCCTGACTCCCACGTCTTAATCATGGGACTACGCAGCTCTGTATGATTTTTTTGGCATGGCTGGAAGTGGTGGTCCTCATGGACGGTGGCATGAGGAAGATGGTTTTTGGTAGACTCCGAAGTCTGGGGCTGACAGCATGGGGGTATAGGCAGGAGTAATACACAGTGAATGGCAGAACTGGTCTGGATGGTGCTGTGCTTTAAGCTTGTAGTCAGGAGTAGCATCTGTGCCCCGTGCAGGTGGGGTCTTGGGGTTTTTTTGACCTAGACGAACATGATTTTCCATGCAGAAAAGTGGCAGCTAATGCAGGCATACTCCAGAAAGAGGAGGGGACATCTCGAATCCAGCTGTGCTTTGTAACTCTCACCCACCTCAGTCAAGGAGGGTAACAGCTGAAGAGTACCCCTAATACTGGAAGTCTCTTTTCTAGCATAGCATCCTACTCAGCATTCACCACATTAACCGTCTCTCTTTTACTGTTGCCCCTCTTAATTCTGCAGTAAATTGTTCCAGCCTTTAATGTCTCACCGTGACCCAGGGGTGCAGTCAGTGATGGAGATCATCTTCCGAGGAAAGAGGCATGTTACATAGCACATGCCTCAAACAAGGGAAGCCTAATTTATCTTTTGCCCTCATTTTGTACTGAATTCACCAAGGATGACTGGCTGCCCACGAGAGGAGGACATGCTCTCAACTTGTATAAAAACATGACATGGTACTTCTAGCCTCTTTTTTTTTTTAATGCATCTTATTTTGACATTCTACTTGCTGTTTTGAGTGACACTGTGCACTGAGAAGTTGTCTTTAAGCTGGCCACAGTGGCACTTGGCTTTTTATTCTGAGAGGTTACATCATTCCCGAACCCATCAGCGTGTTAAGAGTCCTTTAAACTGGCAGAACAACATGCACTACACTGCACTTGTCTGTATTGAATTCGTTCTGCCGTAGCGTTGTTCAATGACCCAAATTTCACAGGTCCTCCTGGTCCCCCACAGTTCTCCACACTCCTGACCCACCTAAGTCATTTTGCCATCTCTTTGTCTTTTCTGTCTCCTAAATTATCAACCATTGGGCTGAAGATATCGATTCTTGTCATTTCATCATGTTGCCACTCTCCTCTCTGGACCTCCATGGAGGTTGGCAGGAGACCAAGGGCGGAAGGATCATCCAAGTTCCTCTGGAGCTGAGAGGCAAAGGAAGCAGAGTCACAGCCCAGAGTCAAATTTTGCACC
>NW_010552932.1:0-8191 GCF_000687285.1 Phaethon lepturus | reverse complement strand
GAGTGTGTGCATTTCTCAGGGCCAACCCACAGAGCCAAATTTTAGCTTTCAAGCTTTAAGGACTGTTTTGACAAGCTTATTGAGCGACTTCATTGTCTTCTCTTCCAGATGAGGTTTGGCCACATCAATTCTTTAAATCTTTTTTTTCCCCTACCTCCTTATCACCTTATAGTTCAGCATGGAGTTTTACCTTTCACTGCCCAGTTTCTAAGATATGTTAATACTCTTTTTTAATGATCTTTACCTGAAGCTTTTTGACAGCCTATCTAAATAGTATTTGTAGTTTCATTAACTCTTTCAGAGAAGAATGTGTATATTAGTGTCAAGAGGAGTTTCTTCTACACATAAGCTATGCTCTTGCAGCTGGATTATGTTACATTCCTCTAGGCTCTACCTCAGGTATTTTGTTCCATGAACTGAGTCTAACATGTTTAGGGAATAGATTTTTTTTTTTTCCTTTTTAAGAAAAAGAAAGCAAAAGGAAAACATAGCAACGACAGCATGGCAACAGCAGCTGCTGCACAAAGGAAAAATAGGCAAATGGACTTCTGAAACATGTATTCACTGGTAAGCTATTTTTATTGGTTGGTGAGTATTATAACAAAATAAGTGAGAAAATAGCTTACAAATAATTCATAAGAAACTTCAGATGAGAACATATCTTAATGACTTCAGCCTCCTAGCTAGCCCTCATGCTGTATGAATCTCCACATGCACAAACGTAAAGGTCACGTCTGATCTACGCTATTTATATATTGCAAATTCGTCCATAGACACATATATAAAATTCCATACAGGAAATAACGTCAGTGGAGCATTAAGATTAAATAACCAGGCACTAAAAAGTAGAGAATAGTGCATCCCTGCATAGCAACTTAAGAATAAATCCATCTCATTACATCTGCCTCTGCCTTTTGCACCTTAGCAGCAGAGGTTTCCTGGCCGTGAGGATGCCGAGGGGCCCCGCAACCTGCGGGTTTCTGGAGGACTTGCAGGAGCTGTACGTGGCTCCCGGCTCTGCTGCCGACCGGCTGCGTGACCCTGGGCACTTTGCATTGCTCCTCTGGGGACCTCTTTCCCCATTCACCTTTTGTTTGGAGCAGGCAGGCAGGAGCCTCCAGCACAGAAACACTTGTATTTGCATCTTTGGGCAGAGCTCAGCCACACATGGGGCCACGTATGTGCTGAAAAGTGACGAAATAATAAAGAACAACATCTTTCTTGACCAGCCTGAGAAATGTTACGCTTCACCATCCCCTCCCCAAGACGCCCCACTCTCACTGCAGACCAGTAAACTGTGGGAAGTCTTTAACTAAATTAAAAATAATTCATTGAGAACTTGAGAGAAGCAGCCTCAAAAGTGTTGAACTTCTTTACAGTTGCAGCCCGATCTGTTGTGCTGTGTGAGCCAGTTTTTCTGCTGAGATACAATCCACGGGAGAAAGAAGGCAAACACAGTCTCTTAATTCTCCTCCACAATCCCAGTGCTTTTATTGGCGCTGGGAGAAACACAGCTCAGCCCTCTGCTGCCAAAGCTAGATTCATTTGCCTTCAGAAACAACACAAATCTGTTTTCCTGGTTAAATAAAGTCATTTGCAGGGTCCTGTTGTGGGAGGGATGTGTCAGCTCGTCCTGAATGGAACAGTCATTAGGATGAATAGGTTGGTTGTTGGGCTGGAACAGCCCTCTGCACACTGAAGTGCCCTTCCCGCGACAGGCTGAGCCCTCGCTCTGGGACTGCGCCCGCAGCCAGCATGGGGTGGCTGCAGGTGCCTCTCTGCATCACTGCAGGCTTTATCGTGAGCATCCCCTTTCTATACCACTGTGCGGCGTTTATGATTGATCTATTGCAAAATGTTATTATTCCCACATCTCGCACGTTCCCTTCTAGCCCCGTGGTTTCAGAAAGCTCTGGTTTCTACAGCCAAAGGAGGCAAATGGGACTTGAGTCCTTTGCGTGGTTCTGCGTTGCCTTGCAGCCATGGGAAGCCCATTTCTTCTTGTGTCTCAATCTCAGGTAATGCTAGCGCTTCCCTACCCTTCAGAGGTGTGACGAGCAATGACTAGCTAATGTTTTTAATTCTCCTCATTGCTGGAGACTTACTTGTTCTGGAAAGTTTGGGGTGTAACTGGTAGGGAGGGAGGTTGGTCAAGTTCTCCAGATGGCATCAGGAATGAGGAAGCAGCAGCTAAAGCGGTTTGGTGCCCTCTGAGACTTTTTTCAATGAAATTGCAGACAAGCGAGTGAAATGTGATGCTTAGAAACACGTTGTAAGATTCTTTCTGGTTTTAACTTACTTTGTTTAAACATCTTTGTTTATGAAACCTCCAAAGAAACTCATCTGCTTGTTTTCTCATCTGCATCTTCTGCTTTCTGTGTGTTTTTTACACAAGAAAGAATGCAGGTACCTTCTGTACATTTATATATACAGAGATGTAAACTGAATTCTAAAATACAAGCTGGTAGAGCAGGACAGGGGTCAGTGATCTAAAGTGAACCTGCCACCTTAGCCGGGACGTGCTCTGTATTATGGCACTCGTGTGCTGAGGTCTTTTCCTGTGGCCTTCCGTAACATCTGAATATATATATTAACGCTGTTACTACAACATATTTAGAGCACAAATAGCCTAGATTTGAAGCATTTGAAGAAATACTTCTTGATTCTTCTGCTGCTTTGTTTGTATTTTTAGCTTGTGAAAACAATTCTCAAGAGCATTGTTAGGTGTATCATAGCAGGAACACCTCTGGGCGCGCGGGGGAATGTGTGAAAGCAGGTTTCAAGAGCTTTTATTTTCACACCATGTTTCAGTTTTGTAGTGATAAATGTTTTCTGGAGTACAAACCTGGAGCCCTTACCCTTGCAGGTCTCACTCCTTGAAATGTAGAAGGGTTTTTTTAGATTTCAGGAGTTTGCTTGCAGTAGGGTTGTGTCACTCTTAGCCAGTAACAGGGCTGACCAGCTATGTGGCAAGCAGCACAGAGTGGAAACTGCTGTTGATCTTAGCAGCTGATGGCATTAGACGGGTAGGATTCGTACAGGACCTATGGCAGAAAGTAAAGTCCATGGCATAGCATGGGAAAAAATGAGAGAGGAACAGATCTTTTAGGCAATTCTGCATTGGCAGTTGACTTATGACTCAAGACAAGCCTGATATCGTCTACCAGAATTTTTCACCATACGTTCTGGGCTGCGTGCTGGGTAATCCCGTGTCCTTCAGCAGGTGGGATGCATGCTGCCGAGTGCGGACAGCCGGGAGAGGTGTTTGGAGTGTGCCCCCCAGATTATCTCATTCAGGGCAGTACTTGGACCTCGCAGGTGTGGGCTAAGAAAACTGTTCCCGCTCCTTGGATCCAGCATCCTGGATCTTCCTCTACCCCTGCAGGCAGAACCAGCCTGTGCAGGCACAGGCCTGGCTTTAATAGTCTCCTCTCATTACATGCCCAACTAGTACGTGCTCCTTTCAGCCAGACGCAGAGCGTCCTGCAGGGCGAGTGACTGTTAGCGGCTTTACTGCTGCAGTGTTGTAACCGTAGACAGCCCAATTATTTCAAATGGGCCTCCGCCAGTATGTTCAGATTTGATTAAGAACTTTTTGAACAATAAGAAGCATTTAGAGCTAAGGGCTGGCTTCAGCCCTACTTATTTACATTAGGGTGGAGGGGATAAAATCTTTTATTAGTGTCACTGTTTAAATATTTTGGCTCTCTATTCCAATATTGTGGCAAGAAGGAACCATATGTGTTCGTAGAAAGAGAGCCTAGTACAGCCGTTAATCAGGAGAGGATCTATTAATGTATTAACATTCAGAATATCGAGCAAAACAGCATGCACTGGAGAGACTGACACATATCTGTAGTCTGCAGTTTTCAAATGTTTGGAAAATGTTATATTCCTCCATCTTTCTAAAGCTGATTTTCTGCCAAAAGAAGTTCTCTTTTCCTGTTAATTTTAGAAAGGTTAACTCTATTTACAAAAGCAAACATAAGCATGGAGTGGTGAAAACCAGGAGGATGTGGGGAGTAACGGGCTCCCAGGCTGCAGAGTTCACCGCACGAGGCCGTGAACTTGTAGGCATGTCCTTTCCTTTCCTTAACATTATGCAGAGTGAAGGACATTGTTGGAGAAGATATGAAGCCCAAGCTCCCATACCAACTCCCCACCACCACCTTTCTCCAGAAGACATTGGGTGACGTATGTATATGTCTGCAGATCGCTGTTGGTCTTTAGGGAGGATTGCCGAAAGACTTGGCACGGGAAAAGGGCAAATTTTAAAGAGCTTGAGAGTGGGAGAGATTGCTGGTTGAGCAGCTTGGTTGCCTCGAGGTCATTGCTAATTAGCGGCATCTTGCCTAAAGAAGTGAACATTACATTTTAATGCTGCTATGAAACCAATCATGCTGTCTTCCCTTTGCATCCCATGCTACTGCCTGCTTTGCTGTGGCATCTGGAGCAAGCTGCACAAGGGAAGGGAAGAAAACCCTCTTAAAGAATGTGGAAGGATGCTGAAGGGGTAGCGGAGCTCAGATGAGAGAGGCTGGAGCATGACAGCTGTTACTGGATCATGCAAAAAGCCTGCCAGCAAAAATGCATCAATTTGTGTGATATCTGGGTGTCTTGTCTTCTGTTTTCGTAATTGCATACATGGTGTCTGCATAAATCTTTCCCTCCTCCCTGCACCTCCAGCGAAAGGAGCTGCCTGGCGGATGGCAGCCCGTCAGTGGCGGAACACCAGCAGGAAGAGGCAACCAGTCAGATATGTGTCAGATGGGGAGGGCCAGGGCCCGAGGCAGATTCCTCGGAGGTTGCTCGAACATGGTGCATTCGACTAAGTAGAAAACCTCTCCTTTTCCCTACGGGAAGAGGAGCATGTTCATCCAGACATGAGAACCAGCAGCGCTGTCTTGCCACGTTCTTCAGGAGGTTAGTGCCAAATGACAGCACAGGCGGCAACAGCAGAAGCTTTCAGCAAACACGTCATAGCCCAAAGGTCTGAGTGGCCCCTCGAGGGATACAGTGGAATTTCTTTTCCTTTCTCACTGAATACTGAAATCTTCCTATTTAGTCACTCCTTAGCTGCAACCTCTGCCTCTTCAGCTGTGAGCTTCCTTCTTAACGGTGAGATCAGACCTGGTTGAGATGAGAGGAGTCCTGTGACTCTCTGTTTCAGACTGGGTTTACCATTAAGAGCCCATTTCTTGAAAGCAGAATGTACCCAACCTGCACAGGCCAGTTGACTGGTTTCCTTACTATGTTGGTCTTCAGCTTTTCCTGCCCTGGACTACCAGTCTGGTTGAGTAACTCCACAAATGAAGCTACTGGTAACCACCAGCTCCATACACTCAAAAATCTTGAAGTTGAGAAAGAAATGGTGAAATTTTTTAAATAATGACATCTTCTCCCCCAGTGTAAATCTTGACTTGTGGCTATAGATGCAGTCTGAGAAATGTGCTTCCACACTGGGGATTTGTGAGATTTTAAGGGTTAAAATTCATTCCTGAAGACACAAGAAAAACATTTTGCATGTTCAAAATCAACTTCCCTTTCCTTCTTTTACTTTCTGGGTAGTGACAACTCATTCTCACTTTGGTCCTGTTGACAGCCATGCTGATGACAGCGATTTCAAATGAAGAAAAACGAAGAAAATGTGAGCCAGCAAAAAAGCAAGAGCAATAAAAGCGCCTTCCTCAACTCACGCTAAGATTGTGAAATTCGGTTATTGATGTTGCAACAGCAACTAATGTTATTTCCAAAGCCAACTTAAATTCCACTTTGGCAGATCATAACTATAAGCAAGTCATATAGTCCCATATGAAAAGGTAATTATTGACCAGTTCTTGCTCCTAGTTGAGTGGTGGCTTTGGTCTCCGTAGCACTGACTGTAATGCAGAGCACTGTCTCTGCGCAGAGGTGACTAATATGTGTCACCAATTTCCTTGATGTAAGGCTTAAACCTGCATGTTAGCCTGGGGTGCCAGACTATGACAAACAAGAGCTGGAAGAGGGTAATGAATAAACATGGTGAGAATTTCAGCTGTAATGTGCCATCAGGTCCATCTGTTACTCCTTCCCCCACAAGCCTTGCAAACTCAATGAGCCGGGAACAGGCATGCTCCATATACTGTCCCATCCTTCAGCCACATATCTAAGGTCTAATTGTCTGCTTGTCATTAAGTTTATCACTTATGGTCTCTTGAACCATTATTGGTCATGGGATCTTCTTGTTCAGTTGTTCAGCCTCCAGTCTGCCCTGCCCATGACAAGACTTCCAGAAGGATACCAAAAAGATGAGGAGAATAAACATATTAATCACACGCTGGCGTCTGCAGTATCGAAGAGTAGCAGTCGCTCCAGTGAGACATGCCTCGCAGGCATGTGTAATCTGCTCATTTAACCGTTCCAGTGCGCACTCAGCCTTCATCTCTTGCAAAACTAGATGCCCAGCTCCCAAACGAGAGGTTTTTTTCCCAGTTGGCAGCTGGCAAGTCCTGAAGTCTGTCCGACTTGTTTGCACCCTGTGTCATGTGCAAGCACTTCAGCTGGGGCGAGTCGTAGGTTTTCCTGCTAATTTGCTCTAATCCAGAGAAGGGAAAGCAGAGGGCCCTGGCTGGAGCATGACGCAGAAGCAGCTAAGCAGAGGAATGGCGCATGCCTGGTGTGACTCAGTGAGTGTGAAGGCTCCAGCAAGTTCTGCCGGTCGGTGAGCGGTGGTTTGCTCTGGGGAGCAGATGACTATCTCCCAGGCAACGCGGCAGCTTGCAGAAAGTTGCCATCAGAATTCACCGTGGTTCCAGCCGTCTGTCGTTGGTGCAGGGTTTTGCAAACTTAGCTGCTCATGTTCTTTTGCAGACCTCATGCTCACAACTGCAGTTCGCAAGTGGAGTATCTCCCTCCTTTGGGAACCAGGCCATCTTAATTAAAACCCACACAGATGATTTTTTTGCATTTCTCCCATAAGTGCTCCCTTCTCATGTTCCAGAAAGTCCATGTTCTTGGTTCTCTGCTCCTCCATTGCTTCCAGCTCTCTTCCCAGTGAGAGAGATGGAGAGGAATGTGATAAGCAACTTGGCTGGTTGATGTCTAAATGAGGGATTCTTGTGCACTGGGTTAATTTGCCCATCCCTGCTGTCTGCCTCAAGTTGTCTGTCTGCTGCTGACTCTCCTAGGAGAGAGGTTTGGGACCTGGTTTGAGTTGCACCTAGTTTTCCCTTTGTGCCAAGTCACCACGTTCACTGGGGCCAGGAGCGGACCAGAAACTGCCTCTGGTTGGCAGGGCTGGAGAGCTGCGTGAGGCTGCGATGTGTCTGGGAAAACAGAACTTAAGTAGCAGCCAGTCCCTAGCATTGCAGGCTGCAACTGCAGAGTCATTTCAGAAAAAGTAAAGGGAGATTTTTCTCTTCCTAATTTATGTCTCTCCTGCATATGGCTTCTATGGAGTCGCTAATGTTACAGACAGATGGGTTGGCATTTTACTAGACAGAACACATGGGCTAGATGTTGTTAATGCTTGTTATCTACTCACTCTGCAGCTTGACCAGTCGAATATGGTCACCTCACAGATGGCTGGAAAGCTGCAGCCTGGGTGCTGGAGCGGTCCAGCTCTGCAGCACGTGGTTGTGACAGCAGTTGGGATAACGTGCGTTTGGCTGCTTTTTCTGAAGGTCTTCGTTGTAGATCAGAGATACCTGTGGCTGGGGGATCAGCACGGCTTCCCCGTATGCGAAGGAAAGACACCAATTTGTAAAGATCCCAAGCCTTTTAATGAGGTATTGACTTTAAAGGCTTAATTTCATAGTTTGGATTTTTATAGGATTGGGTTGGAAAAATTCTGTGAGCCCTGTGCCTTGCTCTCATGTACACTCCTTCATAGTTGATGTTTATAAACGTTTGGTGGTGAACATTATTTAGCAGTCCTGAGGCCTGTTAAAAAGTTAAAACTTAGGACCTCAAGCTCTGATTTGCAGCTGGCTGCCAATATGAGTTTAGAGTGGACATCCCATGCAATTTTCCTTTCTCTGTGTCGTGGTTTAGCCCCAGCTGGCAGCAGGGCCCCACCCAGCCGCTCGCTCGCCTCCCCCCGCCTGGGTGGGGCGGGGAGAGAATCGGAAAAAACTTCACGGGTGAGAGAAACTGTTTAAGAAGATGGCAAAGGAAGAGGAAATAATAATAATAATAGTAATAGTAATAGTAA
>NW_010552931.1:991-1194 GCF_000687285.1 Phaethon lepturus | reverse complement strand
CAGAAATGAGAGCGCGCGGGTTATAATCAGGTGGCGTTTAAGTCACTGTCTGGTATTCAAAATACGAATTAAAGCAATGCAAATTAATGGTTAGCCTACCGCTCTTTCACAATTCTAGAAAAATATGACATGACAAACTATCATTAAGGCAAAGGGCTGTTGTTTCCTCCCTCCCAGGCGTTTACGTATTACCCCTCGTTTTC
>NW_010552931.1:0-527 GCF_000687285.1 Phaethon lepturus | reverse complement strand
GGGGGGAGGGGGCATTAAAGCGTTAAAAAAGATCGCAATCGGATGAATAATAAGCAGAGGAAACTCCCAAAGCATAATCAGGAGGTGAGACAAAGACTCGCTTGTTCAGACTTCGAGGTCACGGCGCCCTTCAGCCGCGGTCGCACTGTCACCGGAGGGGGGGTTTTTTTAACTTGAGAGGCAGGGTAGACCTTAGGTGGGCCGAAATGTCCTCTAAAAAGTGCCTTTTTCTTTCAGACGGTAACCACGCTCCTCACTAAATATCTCGGCTATCTGGAATAAGGCTGGGCTTGGTTGCGCTGAGATGCCGAGGCGTCTTTATGGTATAAAGAATTTTCTACGGGGGGTGGGAAAGGATTTTTTTTTTTTAAAGAGCATTTTCTTTAAAGCCCCCTCGTGCTCTTTGCAGCCGTGGTCACCTGGAAAGGCCACAGGCGGCTAAGCCCGGGGGTAGCCTGAGGTGCTTATCTATTTTGGGGGTTCGTTCATAGGTCTTCGAGGCAATTCGCGTAGCGTTATCCATGACC
>NW_010552930.1:1322-2654 GCF_000687285.1 Phaethon lepturus | reverse complement strand
CTCGCTCTCTTAGCGAGGTTAAAGACAAGTAGGATTGCTTTGGAAGGTATAAAACCTGCTAATAAATTATAAAAAAAATAAATCTCTCGACCCAATTATAAGCCCTGGTGGATTCTGGTTAATACATAGAAATTTTTTTTAGTTTTATTTTGAACCATTTGTTCCGTACAAGCACGCCGCTGTACGTGGCAGTTCGGGTATCGCGTGGAAGCCAACTAACATGCTGTGCAAATCGTACCTGATGTTTCATAGTCACATACAGATAAATAAATGGCCGTAATTTTAAACCGGCCCTATTATGTTTTCCAAGCAATAGTTCAAATTACACAGCCCAGCAACAGCTTACGAGAAATCCATCAGAATTGGAAGGGGGAATAAAACTGCCATTCTCTCTACCTGTTTGTGCAGCTCCTTGCTAATGCAGGGGCAGCCCGACTGTTTATTTGGAGAAGTAAAGTTGTGGAAATATACTTGGAGGGTGTAATGTGGACAGCACGTGTTTCTGGGAGCTACCTGAAGTCTGTGTCCTAATGGCTTGCAGATGTCCCCGGGTCACTGCTTTCCTATGGGCCAACGCACGCAGCAGCGCCCACCCCTCCTGCGCTTCAAATTAAAAAAAGAGATTTAAAAAGGAAAAAAAAAAAAAAAAGAGGGGGGATGGTGGATATGGCGGGGGGACGACGCTCGACTTCTGGAACTTGTAAAATTGTTTGTTTGGGTTGTTTCCAGCCCCCATCCCGCCGCTGCTCCTGAGTGATTTGGAAATTCTAGCTGCCAGGTCCATGTTCGGGTGGAACGATGATTTATTTGAAAAATAGAGAAATCTGCTATGGGATCACTTTTGGTTTGCTCAGGGTGGGGAGTTTATTTACACTGGGATTATTTATGTTAAAAAACCTGCAGTTTTCTCTACCGAGTAATAAACAGGGATTTGTTTTAGTTATATATATCTAGCTAAACACAGACTCACGTATGCATGCACTCATATATACTGAAAATATGTGTATCTGCGTCTTGCTGTTCCTCTTTTACGCCGAGTGCATAGCTATGTGCCTGAGCGCTATATAAATATTTTATTTTACATATAAACCTTAAGGCGTGTCTAAGAATTCAGATAAGAAGCTTTTTGCTTTTTGTGTTGTATTTCTCCCTCGGGGTCAGGGGCAGCGGGAAAGCGAAGGGTGTGCTCGGGGCCACCCTCTTCCCTCGCTTCTCGGTCTCTGGTTTGGGGTGAGTCCCTTCCTGCGCCCGACGGGCACCCACCGCGGGGGATGCCGAAACCGCCTCGGCCTAAATCCGGGCACTTTTTGGCCCCGCTCTCGCGGCCGCTGA
>NW_010552930.1:0-1285 GCF_000687285.1 Phaethon lepturus | reverse complement strand
GCGCGCGGGGCATCGTTCTCCCGCTCCCCGCGGATGCTGAGGGTGCTCTGTCCTGGGAAGCAAGGGACGTGGCACCGAGCAGACCCCACGCTCCCTTTCCTGTGGGAAAAGCATTTAAAGGCGTTTTTAAGGTGCCTGTTTTTGATGGCGGTGGCCGGACGGCATGGCTGGGCCGGGGGGCACCCCCCGGGGGGGGTCTGGCGGGATGCTCCGCGCAGACCAGCATCCCTGAGACGTTCGCGGTTGCTTCACCCCTTTCCTCCCTTTTTTGCCCCGTGCTGATAATTAAGGGAGTTTCCCGGGGCGGGTGGCCAAAGGGGCCGGGGTAAGGACTGTGAGCCGTGCTCAAAAGGCACTGAAATTAAAGGCTGATTTCAAATACCTGCCCTGGGGCTGGACCGAGGTCCGGGTCTCCGTACGGACCCGTCCCGACCTGGAGCCTCCGACGGGCAGGACAGCCCGGCAGCCGAGCCAGAGGTGCTGTTTTAATTTCTCTCTAAATCACTATTTATTCCATAAACAGAATTGCTTTTAAAAAATTTGTATTTAACGATGAAACTTTGCAGAGGTGTATAATCTATTCCGTTTTCCTTCTATTTTCATTTGTCTTATATATGGACCAAAAAAGAAGGAAAGGCTGTCGCAGGAACGGCGTGCTTACGCTTAAAAGAAAAAATAGCACAACACTCATCGTGTTAAAATTAATATAGCAAAGTGGAGTATGATAGGAAAACAGAAATCGGGAGGGCAGGGAGTACTGGTTTTTCTGCGTCTGCCTGTCTACCTGCCGCTCCTATCTGTGACAGATTAGAAATATGGGCTGGCCATTTAGCTTGGCAAAAATCATACTTTTTTTGCACGAACATGAGAAAAAAAATCATCCTGCTGCTAAGTGGGAAAAGCTTATTCTGAGAATAACACCATCCAGCTCCCAGTTTTTTACCTAGAAATGTTTGCTATGTCTTAATAATAACACAGGCTCAGACTCCATGACAGAATATCATTATATTTTCTGGTTTTAGGAAAAAACCTATTATAAATATGTCTCCGAATGGTGTATATATACCTTGGCTTGCAGTTTAATTTGCTGTCAGTCTGAAACCACTCTTTATCGTAATCCTGGGTTCCTACTCATAACATACAAAATGACTTTTGACTTTGAAGAAAAGGATGAAAACAGGTGCTGCCTTCAGAAAAGACAGACGAAATGCCGCTTTCCCACAATGCAGGCGAGGGAGAGATAGCCCGCAGCTCTCTGGGAAACCCCAGCAAAAAAAAAAAAAAA
>NW_010552929.1:0-476 GCF_000687285.1 Phaethon lepturus | reverse complement strand
GGAAGGAGTGTGCAAGAAGCGTGCAAGGAGCACGCGAGAACGGTGCGAGAAGCACGGAGGAAGGAGCGTGCAAGAAGCGTGCAAGGAGCGTGCGAGAATGGTGCGAGAAGCACGGAGGAAGGAGTGTGCAAGAAGCGTGCAAGGAGCGCGCGGGAAGCGTGCAAGGAGCGCGCGAGAACGGTGCGAGAAGCGCGGAGGAGGAAAGAGCGTGCAAGAAGTGTGCAAGGAGCGTGCAAGAATGGTGCTCCAAGTGTGGAAGGAGCATGCCAGGAGTATGCAAGGAGCATGTAAGATCGGTGCCAGAAGCGCACAAGGAGCGCGCAAGGAGCGCGCGTCTCCACGTGTGCGGGCAGGAGCTGGGTGTGCCGGTGTGGGTGCGGGCACGCCGTGGCGGGGTGCGGTTGCCCTGCGTGGACGTGAAGGCGAACACCCGGATCACACCCGGCATAAGCTGGATTAGTGGCGCGAGGGGGACA
>NW_010552928.1:2127-2945 GCF_000687285.1 Phaethon lepturus | reverse complement strand
TGTACGTGAGCTTGTTGCTGGCACTGGGCCGTCTGGGGAGAGGCACGTGGCAGGCATGTGCCCTGATACCACTGATGATGGGCTCTGTCCAGCATGTTTCCCTTCTGTTCGAGGGGGTCACGGGAAGAGCCCAGACCTGCCCTTACTTGCTCTTTTTTGCCGTTGCAGGGGGAGAAGGGTGACCGAGGGGAAAGGGTGAGTGACTCTGTATTTCCCTGGCTCCTCTGCCCTCCTGGACAGAGGTCCTGTGGGTGCCTGGGGGCACTGGAGCCCCCCCAGGGTGCTGGGAAGGACTGAGCCCCGCCCCGGGGCCATCACACAGGAGCTGACCCCTGTCTCTGCAGGGTCCCCCTGGACTTGTGGATGGGGCAGCACCTCGAGGGGACCCCGGCCCCCAGGTGAGTTCAGCCCCAAGGCCAGCAGGGATGGCAGAGGGGAGCAGGGCTGTGGCAGCCGTGTGTCCCCAGAGGCTGAGCTGTGTCCCCAGGGGATGACTTGTGCTCTCTTGCAGGGCTTGCCTGGGGACCCCGGGCCCCGGGGACCTGCTGGGCCTCCCGGCCTGAAGGGAGAGAAGGTAAGAGTGTGGTAGGGATGCTCCATGCTGGGGCTGGACCCTGCACCGCTCTCCAGCAGGGATGCCCATCCCCATCTCATGGGCATCCCCATCTCATGGGCACGGCTGTCACCTTTCCTAATTCCCAGGGTGACAGCAAAGAAGGTTTCTCAGGGCCGCCCGGCCGCCCCGGGGACCCAGGAGACCGGGTGTGTTTCCTGAGAGAAGGAAAGGCAGGCAGGACCTGGCATTGACGGCGGCAAGC
>NW_010552928.1:1698-2023 GCF_000687285.1 Phaethon lepturus | reverse complement strand
GGACCCAGGAGACCGGGTGAGTTTCCTGAGAGAAGGAAAGGCAGGCAGGACCTGGCCTTGCCGGCGCCAAGCCCCATGGGCACCCCGGAGGGCTCCCGCTTTGGAGAGCCTGGGCATTTGCCCTACCACCCTGGAGGTGACATCTTCTCCATTCTCCTTTGCAGGGCCCTCGAGGACCGCCGGGGGAGCAGGGCAGGAAGGTGAGTGGTGTGAGGACTGAAGGGATGCTCTCACCTTGCCTTTGGTGGGGAGAAAAGAGGTCTGGGTGCTGTGCTGGGACCTGTGCTGTCCCCCATGGATCCTGCTGCCCCTGACCCCATCTTCT
>NW_010552928.1:1143-1632 GCF_000687285.1 Phaethon lepturus | reverse complement strand
GAAGGTGAGACGGCACCGGACTGGGACAGTGCCACTTGTCAACGTCTGCTGGTCCTGGTGTCCCCATGGCCCCGTGGTGGCTGTGCCCAGGGATCACTGTCAGAGCCCAGTGGTCTTGGATGGGATTTGGGGCCAGGCCCCAAAGGGCTCTGGGGCAGGGGGCAGAGTGGTGTGGAGGGAGGAAGGCTCCCTGAAACCCTCCTCTGCTTTGCTCTGCAGGGAGACCGTGGCGTGGCGGGCCCTGAGTGCTCTGCGGGGAGACGGTGGCGTGGCGGGCCCTGAGGGTGAGAAGGTAGGTAGGCTGGGATGGCCGCAGCCACACCAAGGCGATGCCCGCCCTGCCCTGGAGCAGCCGCCCTGGCACAGGGTGGGAGGATGTTACTGACACCTTCTTCTTCCTCCCCTCCTGCAGGGCGAGGCGGGAGCCCCGGGGCGCCCGGGGCCATCAGGCCGAGAGGGGAGGCGGGGCCGGGGCTGGGGGGCCCAGGA
>NW_010552928.1:472-969 GCF_000687285.1 Phaethon lepturus | reverse complement strand
GGGACCCCGGACCCCGCTGAAAAGCCGGTAAGTGATGCTGCCTGGTGGGTCCACCTCTGCCTCCCCCTGCCCCGGGACAGCGAGCCGTGGGCAGCGCCCAGCACGGTCCCCTCTGCTTCTCCCCCAGGCTCCCAGCGTGGCCGGTGCTGGAGGAGAGAAGGTAACCCTGCCCTGGCTGTTCCCCGCGGCCCCACGCTGGCACCCCCCGGGACACAGCCATGGGCTGGGGAGGGGGAACAGCACAGCTGGGCATCAACCTGAGAGGATGCCCGTGCTGGTCCCCAGACCCGGCTGTGCCCCAGACCTGGCTGTCCCCAGCTGCAGAGGGGTGAAGGGGGGTGGTTTGGGGGAGCTGATGGTGCCATTTCATCTGCTCCAGGGTGACAGGGGCTTCCCAGGACCAGAAGGACCTCCTGGCCCCAAGGGCGATGCAGGGGATAAAGGCGCCCGTGTGAGTACTGCCTGGGCACGAGGGGCACAGGGGGGATGGCACAGCC
>NW_010552928.1:0-310 GCF_000687285.1 Phaethon lepturus | reverse complement strand
CGGGCCCTGCCCTGGGGATACCGGCTCATGCCCCCAGTCCCCCGCCGGGATGGGGCCACCCTGGTTCCCAGTGACACGTGCTTTCTGTCTCCATCACCCAGGGTGTTGTTGGCCTCACAGGCAGGAGTGGCCCGAAGGTAATGTCACTGCAGGGGGCATTGCCCCTCTGTCCGTCTGTCCATCAGTCAGTTTGGCTCTGGAGGGTCTATCCCTGCAGGCCGTGCCGCAGTGTCGCTCCGGGGAGCGGAGGGGTGCTGTGCTAAGCCCCTTCTCCCCCCAGCAGCCGCCATGCTCCCCCCACATTGCCCTG
>NW_010552927.1:2078-2396 GCF_000687285.1 Phaethon lepturus | reverse complement strand
GCGATCACCAGGCTGTGCAGGGCAAGGGAGCTGAGCAGCAGGGCCAGCGCGGTGGCCACGAAGAAGCCCGGGCTGCGGGCAGCCGGGGTGCGAGCCTGCAGCCCCCAGCCCAGGGCTGCACCTGGGCAGGAAGGATGAGCAGGTTGGGGTACCGGGATGGATGCGGGGTGGCTCAAGGGGAGGGGAAGGTGCCCAAAACACCCTGGCCCAGGTGTTTCCCCCAGCCCCACTCACCTGCCAGGATGCCGCAGACCACCTGATGGGGGAAGTGGGCCAGGACGAAGATGCGCGAGAGCCCCACGGCCAGCAGGAGCAGGG
>NW_010552927.1:0-2013 GCF_000687285.1 Phaethon lepturus | reverse complement strand
GCCATCGGGTCTGGCTCGGTGCTCTGGAGCGTGTTGTGCCAGGCAGGGCAGGTCTGGCCCTGCTCGGCAGGAGGAATGAGTAAAGCACAGGTGAAGGCAGCAAAAAAAAAGCAGCTCGGTGGGGCAGGGGGGGTTTGCGGGGGTCTCCAGGGCTTCGCAGCCTGTTCCTGCAGCTGCCAGAGCTGCCAGGGTAGAGCTGTGTTCCCCAGGAGCTGCCCCGCTGGGAGGGGAAGGCGTCCTTCCACCTCGCTGTGCCTGCTGCCCACTGGGGAAGGGTCCCGTATTACACCTCCCTTTTCCAAAAGGTGCTTTGGGGGCTTCCAAACGCCTGCTTCCCGGGCCCAGGACTCACCTCCTGGAGTGTTGGGACGCCAGCGCCATCAGAGTGGTGACGAGAGGCCAGAGGGCTGCCCCCGTGATCATGCAGTGGCCGGAGGGGCTCCCTATGAAGGGGAAGCACAGGACGCTCGACGCGGTGGGTCAGGGGGGAGCGTGTCCCGGCGGGGCGAGCACCCGAGGTCACCCAGGAGAGCTGGGGATGCGTCCGCTGAGTCTAGCCCTGGTGGCTGGGCAGCCCTGCCTGTGCCCCGGGTTCCCTCCTGCCTGACAGCCATGGCCGGCATGGGGGGCTTGGCTCAAGGATGAGGATGGAACTAGCCAGTGTCTGTGGGTGATGGTCACCTGCCCAAAAAAAACAGGCAGGGACACAGGCTCTGTGGGCGGGGGAGGCCAGGCAGAAAGGGCGAGCGAGGTGCCCTGGTCCCTGCTGCCAGCAGACTCTCCCGTGGGTTTCCTGTCCACAGAGCCGCCTGTGCCGTGCATGCCGTGCCAGCAGCCGTGGCACCCAGCCCACTCCCCACCGCTCACTCGTTTGCTCTGCCACGAGGCGCTGGCTAAGGAATGGCTTTCCCACTCGGTGCGTCCTGCCGGCCCCGTGGCCGCCCCCCGCCGCACGCTCCCCCCCGCCGGACGTTTTTTGCCCGGGGGCCACCCTCCAGCTGCGGCGTCCCCGTCCAGACGGGGCCCCCGAGGCTCCTGCAGCCCTTCCCTGCGATCCCGGGGCCTGCAGGAGACGCGAGGAAAAGCTTTTGCCTGTTACTCACCCGGTCCCGTTTCACAGGAGACGGGGAACTGGCGCACTGTGACCAGCTCCTTGCTGATGAGCCCCGACTCATGGACCCACCAGAATGGGCGCTCCCCGAATAAGAACCTGGTGGGGAGAGAAACCAGAGAGTGAACAGCCAAACACAACAGCCTTTGCCACCCATCCCTGTGGATCCGAGGGCTGAAGCCGGCAGCAGGAGGGCAGCATCCCTGACAGTTCTTATGGCTCCCCCGCGGTTTTTTGTGTCTGGCAGATGCATTACTGTGGCTCGGGTGACCTGCAGAAACTCCACGCGCTTTCAGCGTGGCGTGGGCAAGGAGCAGAACTCGTCTCTACTCGCCAAGCGGAGCCTGCGCTTGTGTTTCTGCTATTGTGAATGTGCCACCGCTGAGCCCTGGGGGTGTCACCAGGTGTGACAAGGGACCCTGTGACTCCTGGCTCCCCCTCACCATTTGAGGACCACGTTGAGCCACTCTGACACCAGGCCGATCCACAGCACCGACACCCCCACCTTGCGGTCGAGAAAATAGGTGAGCGGGAAAAAGACAGTGAAGATGCATTTGGGATCGGCCAGGGAGGTCACCGAGATCCAGAACTTTTCCAGCCAGGGCGGCCCGGACTGCAGCACCTCTGCGAAGCGGATCCCGGCGGCGTGCAGGGCATCCATCGCGTCGGGCTGGAGGGAAGAGAGGGAGCGTTAGAGCTCAGTCCTCGGCACGGAGTCTGCTCGACAGGCCTTGGGAAGGGAGTGGGACGGGGCTCCCCGGGGCAGCGTCACGCTGTGGCTCACTCCCGCGTTCGGCGTGACCCTGAGGGATGCCTTGACACGTGACGCCAGTGCTGGCAACGGCTCCAGGGAGCCATTTGCCACTTGAAGTTTGCCCGCGAAGGACTCTCAACCTTCGCAG
>NW_010552926.1:0-425 GCF_000687285.1 Phaethon lepturus | reverse complement strand
TGATTGCTGTTATTTTGTATTAGATTGTTGCAGTCCTGAAGTTACACCAAGTACAATGCATATCACTACACCAGAATCCCTGATACCCTATCCCTTTAGTCATGAACCATTGACCAAGTCTGGGACTAGAAGTGGATTCATCCACACCTAGACTCCTCTCTGAGAAGGAGTTTAGAAAGCAAGGGGGTCCACTCTGAACCTCGTGACTCAATGGGAGGGCATTCCTTTATCCTTACCTAACCTTAGTCATAAACCATTGACCAAGTCTGGGACTAGGGGTGGATTTCGGTCCACTCTGAACCTCGTGACTCAACGGGACGGTCTCCCCTACTTTCTCTCTTCAATAGTCATATTAACTCGATTCGATACACGAGAAAATCATTCCAATTTAATCGTAATTTGATTTCTCTCTGTATACCTTTTCC
>NW_010552925.1:0-1063 GCF_000687285.1 Phaethon lepturus | reverse complement strand
TATTTATCTATATATAAATAAACGGTATAAAATTGTTGCACAAAGTTCAAGCGTGTTCCCACCTGTCTCCTTGGTGTTCAGATCTGTATTTTGTTTCTCAAAGGCAAGTGTTACACTTAGAACTTCTCTCTTCATTAAAACAACTCAAGAACTTCTTCATTAAAACTACTCACTCATTATTTTTATAGAACAGTAGGATACATCTGAAGCATCTACCTTCAGCAGACTTGGTCATTGATAGCTTTGAAGCATCAGATAATTACTGGTAACTTCCACATATTCATTGCCAAGGATACAGATGTTAACTTTTGTAGATTTTTAACCATCTTTTCTAGGACATGGAACAGCAGGTGGAACCGTATATGCGTCACAATTACCTAAAAGGGACATCGTAAGGTTTACTCAGATTTTGTAGTTCACTTTGAAAGATACTGTGGAAATCCCATGTATTATTGTTTTGAATTTAATTACTTCAGATGAATAAAGAAGTGTCCAATGAAGTTTCTAGATTCCTCCTTCAGTAAGTTTAGATGGTAGCAGGCATTTCTAAATGCCGACGGAAGCTATCAATCTCTTTTCCAGTGTTCGTGCATCGCTTTGCTCACACTGTTCTACATGTTTCGTTCCATCACGTACAATGATGCCAGTAAGTTGTTCACAGAGGAAAACCCCAGCAGTTCTGCCTGAATTTATGGGTATCCAGAATCTCCTACCAAAGGCTATGGATCAACTCCCATTGCGAACCGCTAAACACGATGTGCTTCCGTACAAAACTTTATTGTAACATATGCAAAACAATGTGTTTCTTCATACTTCTTGAAGAACAACGAAAATAATAATCCTGAGGTAAACAATACTGAAAATCTCATCCCAGGTTACAGAGTTTTAGCAAAAACAGTCCAGTTTATCAATTTGTTTGAAAAATCTTCCTCAGTGCCACAGCCTTTCCCCTGCCGGCTTTGGCTCCCAGGCCCGCTTTCCCTTCTGACTTCCCATGCGCAGCCTTCGGTGAACCCCGGCTTTCTGCCACATCTTCCCACACCGCTCCTTGCCAGAGCCACCC
>NW_010552924.1:0-5101 GCF_000687285.1 Phaethon lepturus | reverse complement strand
TGCATGGTGCTCGCCACGGCACTGCCTGGGAACACCGGCACAAGGCAGAAAATTGAAAAGCCACCATTATCTGGCACCTTCTTGAGACCACTGGTTGGTGAAGCTCAGGCAGAGAGTACTGATCTCTGATACAATCAAGTTAAAATATCAGAAAAAAGTGAAACCTCGCCAGTCTTGAGCACTCCTGGACGCAGCCTGGCCACACGGCCAAGCCAGAAGAGCCCCAAGGCCAGTGAACAGGAAACCACCACAAATGAGGCTTCGCTAAGCAGAAGCTGGATCCCTACGGTAACGTGTTCCGCGAAGGCCAGCGGGCCCCGGGCAGCCGCCAGCACCTACGGTCGTGCTGCTGTGCTTGACCACGCAACCGGGAGAGGAGGAAGACACACAGGCAGGGCAGGTGCCGGCCCCACGAGGGGCTGCCTGAGGGCCCTTCGCTCGGTCATCATTTAGACCCTTATCCTCTTAGAGCAGGCTAATAGAAGATCTGACTCAAATAGATTTCCAGCCATGCTGTGAACTTCTCCCACAGCATTCATTCCCTTTGTACATCTTTGCCTTTCATCATTAATAATTCTCTTGCACTACTTACAGATGGTAATAAAAGACCTACAAAACTCTCTACAAGGCTGCAAAGACCCATTTAATTAACTAACTTCAAGGAAACTCCTATTATTAAGCAGATGCTATTTATGTCTTCCGTCAGCGATCAGGCCTGCATCAGCGGGAAGTGCCAGTGTGCAAGGCAGGCAGTACCGCGCTTCTGTCTGCAACAAAATGAAGTGCCGATGTGCCCTGGCTTGCACGGCAGGATTTCAGGGACCCCACAGATGCAACAGTCACTTCTGCCCGGGGTGTGCGGTCGCTTCGGCACAGTCCCTGCAGCCATCTGAAACACCCAGGACGCACCCCACTGCAGAGGCTGCGGGTGCTGTGGGGCGCGCGGGCACTGCAGCCCTCGGCGCGGACCTCTGCCCAGCCCTCATCCTGCGGTGGAAAACTGAGGCCCTGGCAGGGCAGAGCACGCACTTTTTCTCTCCCTTCCCTGCTGCCAACTGGGCGCAGGGCAGCCGACGAGAGCAGAAGGGCACTCCCCGCAGCTGAGGTGGCCCTTCCAGTGGCCGGGGCACGCTGCCAGAGCAGAGGTGAGAAGCATCTACCCCAAGCACAGCCATGCCTGCTGTCTGTCTGACTCCAAACCAATTCCCAGGTTTTCATCCCACTTCTGCCTGAATTGGGAGGTTCCTTTCTGCTACTGCAGGTTGAATTAGTGCTGCTGAATTAGCTTTTCCCCTGCAAAAGCTTCCAGACCTAGAGAGGGAAGGCCACTCATCCATTTACCGCTCCGAGGCAGAGCAGACACCTCTGAGCGGGATGCTGCAGCTCAGCTGACGGCAGGGAGTCCCCAGGCTCTGGCGTGGGGGGCACGCAGCAACGCTCTGCCTGCTTTGCTCTGCAGCCGAGGGACAGCAGTCAGAGCCCATCACAGCTGCCCACCAAGCCAGCAAAGGCAAGATGCAGGTTGCTCTGCCCACAAAACTGCAGGGCAGGAAGCAGGTAAGAGGCTAAAGTAGCAACAGATGCTTTAGCATCAGTCCTGCACGGCTGGCACGTCTCTGCCTGTGGGCTCCGGCTGCATGTGGGCAGCAGTGTGCTGCCTGCTGCTGCTCTGGCCTAAGTTCCCATCTCACTTCTGGGCTCCAGCAGTAAAAGGAGGGATCGGGACCTGCACAAAAGGCAGGGAAGGCTGAGAGCATCAGCAGGGCAGCCCAGGGGCTCCACTGCTTGCCCTCTCTTTGCCATGGCTCTCTTCATCAAAGCTTTGCTTTTCTTCCCCTGAAATTGTCTTGTCAAGAGAGCCATTTGCTCTGCACTCCAGTGCGGCATCAACACTCAGTGAAGTAACTCTTGCGGTGGAAGGGACCTGGTTGGGAAAGAGTTTCCTTTCAGCACAGCAGATGGGGAAAGTCACCTTCCAGAAGTTGGGCGCTGGGTGTGAGCTGCGCTCTGGTCTCTAAAAATAAAAGCAATAAAAGCTCCTTGTGGGGTTGCTAGAACATGTCAGCTTGTAGAAAAATACCCATGGATTTCACCAGTAGGATGCTAGATATGAAAATGCTGTCAGCTCTGGATTAAGACAGTGCACAAATGTTCATCCACCCTGTTAACCTAATTACCATATGAAATGGCATCATTACAGTTTGAGTCATCTTACAAAACAGTGCTGGGGAGAGCGACATCCACCTAGGCACACCACACACATCCCAGGAATCCTTAGCTTCCCCGGCACAGCTGACGCGAAGCCCTGCTCTCTTGCCATGTGGAATGACTTGTTTGGCAACAGCCCTATGATTCCTACATCCCACCTGAAACCGCGAGGTTTCAGAGATGTGGTCCGGTTTGGCTGTCTCCTCCCCGGGAGCGCCGGGTCAGTGCTCTGCACCTCTGCGGGGGCTGCTTCACACCTGCACGCCTCGGCCATGCATTTGGATCACCTGGGCCCGGAGAGTCTGGATCCCGCTCAGGATGGTCTTCTGGTGCTCCGCCAGCGTGATCCCCAGGCTGAGGACATCCCTGCAAAATGAGCCCCGCATCAGCCATGAAATACGAGCCCCAAATGTAAAGCGCCCTGACACCAGCTGCCCCCAGGCAATGCCAGCACAGGTTTCAGACTATCAGCCCACTGCGGAGCTGCTGGAGTGAAAAACCCCAACTTGTTGTCCCAGCCAAAGCAATGCAGACCCTGACAGGGAATCCAGGGGTAACGCGTGCTTGCAGCACGCCAGGTATGAGACAGCTCCTGGCCCTGCCACCCTGTGCTGCCTGCGTAACAGGTCACCAGTAAATTGCATTCGACTTGATTCTGCTTTCTGGAAGGGAACACTACTCTTGTCAGCTGCTACAGTTTAAATCTCAGCTTCAAAAAAACAGCAATCAAGATGCACAATGCACGCAGCCCAACCCACGCCAGCAAGCTCTTACAGTCGTGTTTTGGAAGATCTGTCGTCTTGTTTAGTGATGCCTGACTAACTGCAAAGCAGAGCTTGCTCATGCTGCACACAAGGTTATAGCCAGGAAACCAGTTCACTTACTGGGCTGTCATCCTGGCCACTGATTCCAGGTAGCAGTAGCCCGCAGCAGTGAAGTTGTCTTTGTACCTGCCCATTTCTATTGCTTCCAGCCACTCGCCCACAGAGCTGAAAGATGGGAAGGCTGAGAAGGTACGCTCGGTGAGGGGGATGGATGTGCCGTGGGACCTGCCAACAAAACAGAGTGGTGAGGAGGGAGGAGGGCATGGCACACCTGAGGTGGGAACCGGCAGGCAAAGCAAGACAACAGGCAGCAAAGCAAGAGCATGGTCACCTGGTGCACGTGGAGCTGGGGCACTTCGGGGGCTCCGGGCTCTGCACCATCTTGCTCAGGATGTTATGGATGTGTGAGAACTTGGGTCTCTGGCTGCGGTCCTTCTGCCAGCAGTCGAGCATGAGCTGGTGGAGGGGTGGCTGGCAGTTCACCGGGGCGGGCAGGCGGAACCCATCCTCCACAGCCTTCATGACCTGCAGCGGCAGAGGAGGGCGGAGGGGACAGGGTCAGGCGCTGTGATGCAGATCGCAGACAAACCCCTGGGGCAAACCTCCCTCCTCACACCCCGCCTGGGGAGCGGCAGCAGCTCCTCCATGCACCACAGAGCCACCTGCACACCATTAGCAATGGCAACGCCGTCATCTACCACGCGGCTCCTGGGGACTCACGTCCTGGTTGGACATGTCCCAGTAGGGTCTCTCGCCGTAGGACATGACTTCCCACATGACAATGCCGAAACTCCACACATCGCTGGCCGGACTGAAGTGATGATACTGGATGGCTTCAGGGGCTGACCACAGCACCAGGCTCTTCCCACGCTGGACGGGCAGAAGGAAAGAAATGACGTGCTCATGCAGCAGGACATAGCTGGTGCCCGCGGCTCCTGGGCAGTCATTCATCGTGCCCTGCCCGGCACTGCAGGGCGGACACCAAGCAAGCCCACACGCCACGTGCAGGGTTAGCACTAAGCCTCGATTTGTTTTAAAATGACCGTGCAACCGCATGCTACACAGGAGTGTGAGTCCTGAAATATTAATGGGAGAGGAGAATGTCTCTGGGAAGACCTGATGGCATTTATACATTAATATTTAATGAAAACCATTTCAGAGCTGCACAGACACACAGTCCCTCCACCCTGGCTTGCTCTCCTGTAATTAGCAATCCCCATCTTGGCATCTGCAGAGCCCTCTGGATGCACTAGGGGAAGCAGGTGACAGACACTGCAGCTAATCGTAATTAACAGCGGAGAGACCTTGACCCCAAAGCCACAGCCCCGCTGCACCGCAGCGGGAGAAGCCAGGGCTCCGGCTGGGCTCTCCATCCCCCTCGCTCAGCGAGCTGCTCTGTACCCGGCGGCATGCCAGTGCCACAGCAACTCTGCTCGAGAGCTTTGCAGCACGGCAGCCGCGGCTGAGCGGCAGCTCTGCAGGCAACGCTGGTCGCGTCTGGCGAGGTGGGGTCACGCTTTGCCAGGGACTCCTCAGGTCGGCGGTGCTCTCCCTGCGGAGCGCGCTGAGCGTGCCTCCCTGCAGCTAGTGAGAACAGCTGAAAGAGTTTTCCAAGGCTTTCTGCCACCAGTCTGCTCAGAGCTGGCAAATGACAGCAGCTCCTGGCAGAGTGCGGGCTGAGCCCTGCACTCAGGCTCTTCCCCCTGGGATGCCCGTACCCTGCACCAGGACATGGGCACCGTGTCCCCGCAGGCAGCACACGTCACCAGCTGCCTCCTTGGCGCTGCCCAGTGCTCCCTGCAAGCAGTAAGTGCTTATTTGATTGAGGAATCGATGCTCTTTAAAATATTAATGCCCGGTTAATGCGATGCTCTAACAGCCCCTGCTGATACCGGGCAGCTTACGTCTTACTGCTCCGCAGTTAAAAGTGCATTGATGAACCCTCAAGCGAAACACGCCAAAGCGGTGTGTGAAGGAAGCGGGGAGGGAGAGCCGGCTCCAGCGAGGGGCTGCGGGGCCTCGGGGGCCCTGCCCAGCCCAGCGGGCAGGGGCAGCTCACCGGCTCCGTG
>NW_010552923.1:446-648 GCF_000687285.1 Phaethon lepturus | reverse complement strand
ATCCGACATTTTCTGGGGTGGCTTGAGACCCTTCGGCAACGGTGCTCTCGGAGAGCAACGTGTCGCTGTATCTATTGTATTTATAAGCTTGTTAGTTGATTAACCACGCTCGGATGCTGCCAGGCCGATTGTTTTGCTGAGTGGCGTCAATAAGAGTCTGGAACAATAAGATGCACACAGACAAAGTTTTTAATGGATAATT
>NW_010552923.1:0-243 GCF_000687285.1 Phaethon lepturus | reverse complement strand
TTTATGATACGACTAAACAGTAACAGAGAAATCATGGACTGGATTGGAAATTTTTTGAAAAAGAGAAGGTCAGAAATGAGGGAGCCGCAGAGTCTGGATGTGGAGAGCAGGGGTGCAAGGAAACGGGAGACGGTGGCAGCGGCAGCACAGGTCTGGGGGGGGATTTTTTCTGTGCCAGGAGTGGAAGAACATTTTCCAGTACTTAACTCCTCTGAACCGTTACACCCCGTTAGTTTGCACTCC
>NW_010552922.1:299-1678 GCF_000687285.1 Phaethon lepturus | reverse complement strand
GCGCAGCAGAGCTCTTCGTCTCCAGCTCCAAACGCCTGCTCACCGCCTGGAAGCATTAGCTGCATTTTACGCTTTTGAAATTCTCATTAAACATGTATAAATGGAAAGAATTTCATTTTCTAATGCAAGCGAACAATTTGCATCGGTAGCGAACACGCGTTCCTTGAGCAGCGCCGCTGTGCCGGAGCAGCCAGCACCGCCGGCCGGGCTGCCAGCACCCGCTTCCAGCCTCTCCTGAACAGGGTTTCTCACTTTTTTCGGAATTCCCGAGCTCTGTGCTATTGGTGTCAACCGTTCCACGCTGTTAGGTGCAGGCGGTCTCGGTCGGTCCTGCTGCATCGCAAGCACTCTGCGGTTGCTTCGGAGGCGACAGGAATGGTAAAATTTATTTCCATACCCGTTGTCGTGCCGCTTTCAGGAACAAGCCAATTCGTTATTCCTAAGGGAAGCGACGCAAGGTCTCGCTGATGGAAGCCTGCAGCGGTGGTGGTTTGATTTGGGCGAGCAGGAAAGCTGCCAGGCAGTGACCCGAGCAACGGAAAAGTCACAAGGGGCCTTAGCAGAGAGTCAGAAACGCCGTTAGCACGCCGGGGGACGGGGCGGCCGCCTCGGTGACCATTACTGAGGAGACGGGACTCCACGTCAGTCGGGAAAAGCGCGTTCCCGTTACTTCATTGATCCTCACGAACGTGACGAGCGGAGTGGGAGCGCTTTGCATTTGAAAGATTAAAAGCTGCTGCGGAGGCTCGCTCGGCCCCGGCCAGGCAGGGCAGGGACCCACCGCGGGCAGCTGCCCGCAGCCTGGCAGGCTTATTGCCACGGGCAGGCGCCTCCTCCCCAACCTCCACGGCGAAAAAGTTCTCCCGTGAGCTGCTCGCAGAACTGCCGGCAGCAGGTATTTCGACGCCGTGGGGGAAAGTGTTCCCACAGAAGACGCGTAGGTTTGGAGGGGGAAAAAAAAAAAAGCCCTGTTGCGTGTTCGAATATGTCCTGCTGCTGGGGAGTTTCGTTCCATTCTTCACCCTGGAACCTGTGTACACCAAGAAATGTTAAAAAGAGGGAAATTGCCGCTGCAAACGGGGTGTTTCAACATGCAGATTACGGCTCTCCCTCCTAGCGATAGAGCCACGAGATTTTTAATTTCACACGCTCTGCGCTCGCTTCGCCGTCTGTGCAGCCTTTCCCTCCCAAGCGCACAGCAGCGTTCCGTGCGTCTCCAAGCGCGTGCCTGCGCGTTAGGCCCAGCTGCGGGCTTTCCACCGGCTCCTCTTCGGCACTCGGCTACCACCGGAACGTCCCTCACCCCTACGAGGGACAAGATCAGGCAGAAACCTTCCTTCCCGCGCCGGGGCCAGGGCTCCACGTCTGCCCGCGAGTGG
>NW_010552922.1:0-234 GCF_000687285.1 Phaethon lepturus | reverse complement strand
ATTACGTTAAAATGAATGATGCAAGCCAGCTATTACCCGGGATTTGGAGCTGGCCCTGCCCTCCTGGGTCCCGGGCACCGGCGCTCCGCAGGAAGCCGGGAGCTGGGTCTTGCTGGCTGTGCCACGTGCTGTTACTGTTGGCAGCCGGCCGAAAAACTGAGGTCCTTGCACAAGGGCAAAGGAACCTCAGAAGTTTAAAGGAAAGCTTTGACCCCGCCGCCTGTCAGCGCGATG
>NW_010552921.1:5386-5806 GCF_000687285.1 Phaethon lepturus | reverse complement strand
CCGCCCCTCGGTATCTCTTTTTTATTTTTATTTAACCTGGTGCTGTCCGCGTGGTGGAAAATAGGTGAGGGGCATTTTGAGGGGGGAGATTTTTGCAGCAGCCTCTGTCTGATGGGTTTTGGCCTCCACCTGGGTAGGCAGCGCGGGCAGGATCGCCGCTGCCCGTGCCTCCGGTTTACGCCGCCCCTCGGTATCTCTTTTTTATTTTTATTTAACCTGGTGCTGTCCGCGTGGTGGAAAATAGGTGAGGGGCATTTTGAGGGGGGAGATTTTTGCAGCAGCCTCTGTCTGATGGGTTTTGGCCTCCACCTGGGTAGGCAGCGCGGGCAGGATCGCCGCTGCCCGTGCCTCCGGTTTACGGTCTCATGGTAAATCCTCGCTTGGGTGAAGCGTGACGGCCGAGAGCGGTATCGGCTGGGG
>NW_010552921.1:2008-5285 GCF_000687285.1 Phaethon lepturus | reverse complement strand
CAAATCCAAGCGCTTAGGAGCGGATGAAACCCCTGTCATCTTTTGAAACACTTTGGACAGGAGGCAGCGTCAGCCCCTTGCTCTTGGAAAGGCAGAGGAAAGCTGGTGTCAGTCGGGAGACGGGGTTTGCTATGCCACAGAGACAGCCTGCCCAGTGCTGGGGTAAAAGTCGCCCTTTTAGGTCAACCAGCAGCTCCCGTGTCCTGCCAAAGCAGCAGCACAGGGCCGTGGCTGGGGAGCGAGGAGGGGAGCAGCACAGCCAAGGGTAGGGTCGCTCTCCGGAGCTAACGTCTCTCTTTGACCTCAGGAAAAGCTTTTGTAACCCATTTTTGCATTGCTTCTCCCTGGGAAGCCCAGAGGGGCCGTGGTGTAGCCAAACACAGGACAAGCCACGCAGGTCATTAGTAAGGAGGCATATTTTAGCCAAAAAAGATGCTGCAGTAGCTGCAGGGGAGGCTGGGGCCGCCTGCCTAGCCCGTTTTGGGAAGAAAGGGGCAGGCAGAGTGTACGAAGCGGCGGATGTTTGCATGGCAGATGAAAAGCTTCGCTCAGAAGTAGGTCAGATCACGAGGGCCCGCGAGGCAGCGGCAGGAGCGGGCTCAGCCCGCCCGGATCGGCAGCCGGAGCCCGGCAGGGCGATAATGAAGATCCGGCACCTCCCGGGAGGAATTAGCAAGTAGAAGAGCCGCAGGAGCGGAGAGGGAGAGGGACACCAGTTCAGGGAAGTCAAAGCGCTTGGTTAATGCTTCGGCGTTTGTACCAGCTGAGGTAGTGCCCCCGGCTACGCGGTGCAGAGCCCGCCGTGGTGCCGGCGTTTGGGTCCGCACAAAGGTGTTTGCTGCAGCGCCCGCTGCCTGCGCACGCTGCCAGCCCCGGGCTGGCAGGGCTGAGGGAGGAGGAAGGTGCCAGGAGGCATCCCACAGAGCAGGGAGGGCCGAGGAGCCCTGGAGGCCGACGCGAGAGGGAAGCCGGGCTCTTCTGCTGGGCGGGAAGGAGCCTTTCCCAGGAACCCTTCCTGGGCGTGTGAGCATCCCTCCCTCTGCACGGCGTTTGGCAAGCCCCGAAGCCTTCCCCTTCAGCAGGGACTCTGCATCTGTGAGGATGGCTGTAGGCATCATGGGGGTGGTGCCGGCTGGCAGCTAAGGGGTGAGACCCAGCAGAGTCTACGGACTACGGAGTCCATCTCCCGTAGATACCTTCGGGATACCCCCAGTACCTTCCCTTCTCCCTCTTCACGCCTCATCTCTGCCTGAAGCTCGACGTCCCCGCTCTCAGGCAGGTCCAGGGTCATGGAGAATAGCGGGCGCTTCTCCTCCCGACACCATCCCCATGACCCTCTCCTCTCTGCCTTTCTCCCAGGCTGGCTGAAGGACAGAAAGGACTGAAAGTGGAGAATAAAGCCTTCTTCTCCAGACTGACTTTCTTCAACGTCTCCGAGCAGGACTATGGCAACTACACCTGTGTAGCCTCCAACCAGCTAGGAAACACCAACGCCAGCATGATCCTCTACGGTGAGTAGCACCGAGGGAGCCGGCCGGGACATGGCTTAATAGTGAGACCGCTGACGTGAGACACACGGGATGGGTCTCTTCTCCTGGGGGAGAGGTGCTACTGATCCTTTTTGCCCCGGCGCATGGGTCGGAGGCCCTGGCGAGCCCAGGGAAAGTGGAAAGCCTCCAAAAGGCTGCCGTGCGGTACGCCCTGCGCCCGCCTGGGAATAAACGGCCCCCATGGCTCTGCCACCTTCCAGGTCGTGTTTTCTGCCCCTGCCAAGCAGATATATTCTTACTGATGGTGCCAAAGGGAGACGGGAAGGTGCAGAGGGCACGAGGGGGAGCAGCTTTGTACCCTCATCCGGGGCTGTTTTCTCTGCGTGCCGGAGCTGTGATGAGAGCGATGCATCCACCTGACCCCGCTCACGGCCGGGAAGGGCCGTAATTGCTCGACACATTTGTCAAGCCTCTTCAGGCGGTGGCAGAGCCGGAGCAGGGGGCCACGTTCCCCAGATCCTTCTCACGGCTACCGGGAGCCGGAGACGGCCGGCAGACCTCATCCCTGGCCACTGCCATGGATATGGGGTGGGCGGTCCTCATTGCTGAACCATATGGGAGAAGCAGGGCTTGGGCACCTCTGTCCTCTCCCAGCGTCACCCCGATGCTGTCCTTCCCCTTGCCACCCACCTTCCCCCTGGCAGTCCCACCCCATGGCGAGCGCTGACCACGGGTGACATTAAATACCGTGGTAAGCTAACGGCGGAGCAGTGCGGAGGTTGGCATTAAATCGCTGCTGAGAGCATTTGATGGAAAGCACCAGTTTCCATCAGCCTCCAGCCGTCCTGGTATTCCTCACCCTTTCCTAGCATGTACGAAGGATTTAATTAGGCCCACGGAGAGCGTGCAGGAGACTCCCTCTACTGTAGGAGAGACAGGGCTGGAGCGCAGCGGGGTCCCTGTGGGTCCAAACTTGGGGGCTTGGCTGGCTTGTTGGCATGTGATGGTTGCAAGAAGTGAAAGGAAAACCCAGTGAAAGGAAGGAGGTGGGAGGAAGGGTGTCCCGGGAATCTGGTGTCTTTGCCGCTGTCCTCCTGCCTGCCTTTGCAGAAGGGACCGTTCGTCTTGTGTCTCTCTCTTCCGTCGTCGTGTTACGCTTTTCTGGTGCAGTGCGAGCGGGCGCGGTGCCTGGCTCGGCAGGGGCTCAGTAGGCACTTCGGTGGTGGTCGTCACCCTTTTGCAATGGCCGTGCGGTGCGTTGTGTCACTCCTCCCCGCACAGCAGCACGCCCTGTTTTCCTCCCGGACAGGAGATGATGTGCTGGCAACCGGCTGTCATCGTCCCGGGCATCTCCCATGCCGGTGTCTTTGCAAAATCATGAATAATCCATCATTGTGTAATTTTTCTCTTGCGTTGTTTTCTCCCTGAGCGCACGAGCAGCGTGCGCCGGGAACTTGCAAGGCTCCGTGCTGCAGAGCGCTGTGTCCCTGTCTTTTCCTCACCCCTTGTTACTGTATGTCTGGAGGGGAGCGGAGGGGGAGACGAGTCTTCCTCGTCCCCAAGTCCCTCGGTGGGGTGGCTGAGGGCGAGGAGGCCGGGCGCTCAGCGGCGCAGAGCACACCGCGATAGCGGGCAGTCCCGAAGGACGTGTCGGGTTGTTTAACGTGCCGGTGCAGCACGGCGAGCAAGGTGCGTTGAGACGCTGGGAAGCGCCGTCTGCTTCTCGCTATCCTGAGGGAGGGGCTGGATGTGGCTCAGGGGAGCCCCAGGCCAGGGAAGGGGTTTCT
>NW_010552921.1:765-1977 GCF_000687285.1 Phaethon lepturus | reverse complement strand
CGCGGACGATGCCGGGCTTCCCCGGCAAGCACGCTCCTCGCCGCAGCGGCGCAGGACGGGCTCGTCTTTCCCTGCCGTCGGTGTTGGGAGTCGTGTCAGCTTACGAACCACGGCGGAGGAGCTCTCCCCGTCCCCTGTGCCCACAGCCCCGATGTAGAGCTAACCTTGGATGTTAACGAGCCTAACAACCATTTGTTCCCCAAAAAAAGCCTGTGCTGCCAGTGATGAACACCAGCGTCCTTACCTGCCCATTAAGCCATCGTTAGCGTTGCCTAGGAACTACCTCAGCTCTCTTCCCCACCGGGCTGCCTGGTAATCAGTGGCCCCAATAACCCCGTTTTTCAGGGAGACGGACTGCAGAGCCGTGCTGGCCCGGCTCCGTCTGTGCTCCCGCCGTGGGGTGACTGTGCCGAGCGCCCAGCACAGCCTGGGCCCCGCGTACACCCTTAGCCTTGACGTTGTAGGCTCCCTACGGGTTTATGGGGTTAAAATGTTGAGTAGCGTGGGACCTCGGTCTGGCATCCGCAGGTTCGGCTGGATGAAAAGCCCTGCAAAATAAAGATGACTTCTCTTCGCTGGCGGCTTTGTGAGAGCTGTCAGTTACTCGGTTTCGAACCCGTTAGTGATGTTTTCTGTGGCTGGTACGGACTGCAGAGCCGTGCTGGCCCGGCTCCGTCTGTGCTCCCGCCGTGGGGTGACTGTGCCGAGCGCCCAGCACAGCCTGGGCCCCGCGTACACCCTTAACCTTGACGTTGTAGGCTCCCTACGGGTTTATGGGGTTTGTTGAGTAGCGTGGGACCTCGGTCTGGCATCCGCAGGTTCGGCTGGATGAAAAGCCCTGCAAAATAAAGATGACTTCTCTTCGCTGGCGGCTTTGTGAGAGCTGTCAGTTACTCGGTTTCGACCCCGTTAGTGATGTTTTCTGTGGCTGGTGCCGTAATGGCAGCGTCGGGCAGGGTGCGGTGAAGCATCCCACAAAAGTTTAAGCCTGTTTCATGATCCCCCTTATCTTCGTTGGTCTGACTGTGAATCCCATCGGGGAATGAAATCGGGAGTCCTTTGACCGCCTGTGATTTCCATAAAGCCACATTGATTTAATGATCCTTTCAGTCTTTATTCATTGAGTCCCCTTGGGGCGCGATGGGTCCCCAGGTTGCCCTAACCCTCCGCAGACCCGAGGGGACCATGACACGCAGGGGCCCCCCATCTCCT
>NW_010552921.1:0-633 GCF_000687285.1 Phaethon lepturus | reverse complement strand
AGCGTCATCGGGCCGAGCTCGCCGGTCCCTAAGCAACCGGATCCTTCGGTCCGGCAATTAATGTGTCTTTATTTATCGTAATGAAAGATGAGAGGGAAGCGGCATGCGATGGCTGCGATACCTGCGGCACGAGAAACATCTCGCTCGCACGGTTTTGGGGGACCAATTTTGTGAACCCCTTTTCCTGAGGCCGAGAGAGTGTTTGGGGGGTTCTGCCCCCCAAAAGGGAGGTTTAATCCCAGTGGGTACTGCGATGTGAGCCATTCCAGGGCTGTGCGACAGAAGCTAATGTAGCGTACATCTTTTAATTCTTTTTTTACATGTAATTTTTCAGGGAGGTCAACTGGTGCTTTATTTAACGTGTAGCACTTGTTATTATAGGCTGCCGCCTCGTTCGGCGGCTCATTTGGTGCTGTCTGCGGTGTGATGGAGTGCACGGCGAAACCGGGGGGGAGGGAAGAAAGCTCTCCTCTCCTCCCCACCGCGCAGTCCGTGTTGCTTCCCAGAGGCCGGTGTCGGGCGATAAACCCCTTTGGGATGTTGCAAGAGGGGAACATGGGGAGCACGGGGGAGAGCTGCACCCCCCAGAATCCCCCCAAATCCCAGCCCCCTGCGCTTTGCTTTTTGCTCGGG
>NW_010552920.1:0-18203 GCF_000687285.1 Phaethon lepturus | reverse complement strand
CCGGGGGGACTGCTCGCCTGCCTGGCCGCCATGGGGGGCTGCGCCCCAAAGGCCCGGTGCCGTCTCTGGGCGCGTCGCAGCCCTCCGCCTCCCTCGGCTGAAAGAGCCGGGCAGGCCGGCTTTGTGCGGGTAACTTGATGCTGATGACAGTTGGCAGCTGCAGTTCCCCCAGCAGACTGAGGCAAATAAAAGCATTAGGGCTCGTCCCCGAGGAGAGCGACAGGTGTTCGCTCCCGCTCCTTTGTTTCCCTCCTTTTATTCTCCTCGCTAATGCATGTCATATTTTTATCGCCTGAGGAAACGGGAGACGCGTCCCCCGCTTGAATCGGCATTGCCGGCGCGAAGCCGCACGCTCGCCTCCCTGTACGTGTCCGGCATAGCTCCCCTCCCACTCCGGCATACCTCTCTTCATTTCACCATTAAAATCCCCAGCAAAGACCCTCTGGTTTTGGTGGTGCTGAGGTTTTCCTTGCTGAAAGGTCCGGCATGAGCTGGTGCGCCCACAGCTGCGCAGAGAGCCCTGGGATCCCCAGCTCTATTACTTTGTATTGATCCGTGTCTGTAGGTTGGTGTCCGACTCGTCCCGCGTGGTCCAAGGGGTAATGGCGCACGCGCTGAGAAAGACCGGGGTAGCTCTTAGTCAGTCCCACTATTGCCTAATGCCGCTTTTCATCTTCAAAGCACCATATAAACACCTGTGCCTGCAATATGCTAATCTGTGTCAGATAAAAGAGCAAACTGGGATAGAGACATTCATTGCCATCTTCTGGCGGCCACTGCAGGGGAGCGCATCAGAGATAAAGCCGGCACACGGGATATCTTGGATGGAGACCTAAGCTTAGGCCACTCTGCTTTTTTGTTTTGCAATGGACAGGGATTTTATTTTGAGAAAGGTGCTTTGGTTATGTTTCTTCCTTGTATTTTAGAGCAACGATGCTTGGGTTTAGGCAAAGAGTTTGCTCTGTAGGTGATGCATTTCAGTGCACCGGGCAGAACAGAGTGGGATGTACCTGGGGCTGGGTGACTAAATCTGTCTTTCCGCTTCTGATGCACCCAGCGCTCTGTGCAACGCGATGTGGAAACTGGCTCATCCTTTTCATTGATACCATTAGCTCAGACTAAGCAGAAATGCTGTTTAGGCTAGGCCAGGTAGATAACATTTTTGTCTTTAAGCAAGTGGAGACACCTGTGACTGCATTTTGTGTACAGTTTATTCATAGTTAACCTAAATGGGAGGGAAAAAAGGCAATGGTATGGGTGCAAACTATAGCAAGGTAATGGGTGTCACGATTTTGAACAAGCCGTCTTTGTTCTGAACCGACTCTAGGCACGTAAGGTTAGCAGACATGTATAAAAACACACAAGTACACACACACGTTTATAAAATGTGCAGAAACACACTGAATGTATGTATGCAAGTGGTAAAAGATGAACTCCAAGAGTTTGTAAGCTTGTTTTGTCTTCAGAGAAAGCTCAGCTTTTCCTAGCATACGTAGTCCGAGATGCCCAAACAGTGAGCTTTATGCTGGTGTATGCTCTGCTGATTTACACAAGAAGCATTGCACCGCTGTGGTCGCACACGCGGTGCCCCAATCTGCCAGGCCTCTTTTCTGCAGCTCTATGCATCGGTTGTGTTTCAGAGCTAACTTAGGTTAGAGATGCTGCAGCATTAATCTGGGAAAATGTGAAGGGCAGGAGCTCCTGAATTCACCTCAGCTGTGGTTGAGATGCGTCAGGACTTGGGTGATGAAACGCTGATGGCTGCTGAACAGCGACGATTTCTCACAAGCCTCTGATCTGCATGTTTTAGAGCAGTGAGGAGCCGCAGACACAGGGTCAGGGCTTCTGGACGCACAAGAAGAGGAGACTCCAGGCAGCGGGCTAGCAAAGCTTGGCCAAGGATGGCCAGAGAGAGTCAGCCATGGCTATAACATCCAGTTTCTGTTCTGACTTTAGCGGGTGCTGGTGGCAAGCTATTTTACACATTGCTAGCTCTCGCTCTTCAGCATGTCTTTTTGTATTTTCTTTGAAAAGCTGCAGGTCAAATGAGCTGACAGATGCTGGAGCCGTTTGTGCTGGACATTAAAAATGTATGTTCCATAAATATCAGGGCATTACTAGAGCTGCCATTCTGGAGGAAGAAGTCACTGCAGGCTATCTGCTCTAGCCCACAGGGATAATGTGACATTTTTGTGCCACTTTAAACAAGCTCCATCACATCAGGTGAAGCGATTCATGATAACCTCATGCATTTTAATGGAAATGTCAACTGCAATCTAATAAAAGAAAATGTTCCTTAGATACCTTGTCTCATATCTCAGTACTTGCCCATGCATGGTGCTTCCTGAAGGAGATTTCGGTAAACCCATTGACTTAGCCATGTTGTCCTTTCCAGGTTAAGCCCATCCTGCTGTCTGCTGACGGGGAGGTGTACGGGCACTGCTTTCTCCTGCACGGAGGGTGGGAGTTTAACCTTTGCTAGAGCAGGGACCTCCGTCCTGACAGAGGCGAGTGGTCCGACATGTGATACAAATTACAGTTTAGCTGAGAACCAGCATGAAGAAAATGTTCCTTAGATACCTTGTCTCATATCTCAGTACTTGCCCATGCATGGTGCTTCCTGAAGGAGATTTCGGTAAACCCATTGACTTAGCCATGTTGTCCTTTCCAGGTTAAGCCCATCCTGCTGTCTGCTGACGGGGAGGTGTACGGGCACTGCTTTCTCCTGCACGGAGGGTGGGAGTTTAACCTTTGCTAGAGCAGGGACCTCCGTCCTGACAGAGGCGAGTGCATGTGATACAAATTACAGTTTAGCTGAGGACCAGCATGGTTTTAGCAGAGACAGTGGGATCTGTGTCTTGCTGCATGTGTTTTCCTGCAAGTCCGTGTGTAGCGCAGTATAACACAGCCTATTAATTCTTCGCAGATCATGTATGATCACTAATGCAGCTGTGGTGACAGTGGCAAAGGCAACTGTGGGAGACAGTCCTGCAGCCTCAGCTACTTGCCATGTGTTTTGGAGGCCCAGGTAAGTGGCAAATCCTCATGAGATGGAGGAGTCTGCCACGTAATGCCTCACACTCTTCTGTTTGAGCTATCAGGTGCATTTGAAAGATCTCTGGCTCCCAGAAGAACATCCGCAGAGACATAATGCAACTCTGAAAATTTTTAAGGATTCTACAGCCAAGTGTGCTGCCATCCATGTTGTTGGGCTTGAGTCAGTAGGTCACCCAGGCTCCCTGTGGATAATATAATCAGAGCACGGGATAAAGACATGATGAGCATGGACAAGGTCCATTGGAAATGCTTGAGTAGTTTCTTTCATAAATGGTATAACATCTGTTGTCGTCGGAGGCACAAGTTCCTGTCAAAGAGACACATCATCCTTATAAATATTAATGGTGCATATAAATGGTGGTGGGTGTGAACTGTGGCGGATGTTAGGTTAATGGGTGAATTGCTCCTTAGGCATCAGTTTGCTGTCATCATACTTATTTCTACACTAACAAATACAAACTGTTTAGGTGGCAGAGCAAGCAAAGAGCTATCTTCCCCCTCCTCCTCTCCCTGGGGTCCCTTCACAAATGAAATGTGTACTGTAATTAGTCTCCTGCCTTGTCTCTGATGAAAATTAGTCCCGCTTGCAGAGCCGAGGTGGAGGGGAGCATGCCTGGAGCTGGAAGAGCTGAGGGCTGTAGGTGATAAATGAAGCGAGTGAGGAAGGCTGTTTGGAGAAGTATGTAGCATTCCCCATCAGCTTGGTCCTAGTTGTCTCTGGTGCTATTGATTTCTCTGCTGTTAAAAGCAAATGTTTAAGAGGAAAATCGGGTTGAATATCACCGCCGAGCTGCTCCTGGACTTGAGTCTATTTGTTACTGCAAATTGTGTTTGCTGCCTTGGGCGCCGAGTTTCTGTTGCCCCTTTGAAAAACATGAGGCTTTTCCTACCCTTTTTTATTTATCAGCAGACTTGGCAGCAGCGCTCGTGTTCATCAGCTGGGGCACAGAAGAACAGTTCATGCCAGCCCCAACGCTAATGAGCAGCATTCAAAAGGGTCTTATGTCCTTCCACACAGGAGCCCCAAGACTGCGTTTGCCGCCTGTGGAGGCTCGGTTCCCCTCTGACTGAGAGGATGGGCCCTGCTTTCTGCCATTTCAGAGGTGCTTGCCGTGACACTCAAATGCAACAAATGGCAGTGGGCTGCGCTGAGCAGGTAGTGAGGATGCAAGAGCCTTCCCCCTGTGGGTGAGTGATGGGTGGGTGTTGTGCACCGTGGGGGTCCCCCCAGCAAAACCCGGTGTGCCACTTTTATTACCTTGTCATTCTTTCCCCTCATCCTGTTGGGCTCCCGTAGAGCTACGTCTACACTCGTATATCATTGCAAACTGCTTCAACGCGTACCATTTAGCCTGGGGTCTGTTGTCAGTGACTGTGGCAGGGTCCCATGTCTTGAGAGGCTAGAGAGACCGTCGCTTGGTGACATGTTTGTGGAAGTTATTTCAGGGAGGCGAGAATAATAACTATCTGAAGCAAGTACAGAACCTTTGTCAGTTGGATTAAAAAAATAAAAATCTGCCTATGGTACTTCAGGAAGCAGTTTCATGGTGTTTCCAGGGAAGCCTCTTGCATTTGATTTCTCGAATATTTTTGTTGTTTGAAAGTTATCCTAATTATGGGGCTGACTTCATCACAGGCTTTATCCCATCTTTGTAACAGTGATGTGTATATCACTGGTCCTCCTCT
The DNA here is from genome assembly GCF_000687285.1 of Phaethon lepturus. Taxonomy (NCBI): domain Eukaryota; kingdom Metazoa; phylum Chordata; class Aves; order Phaethontiformes; family Phaethontidae; genus Phaethon; species Phaethon lepturus. Next base: position 13,460 of record NW_010552920.1, on the reverse strand, counting down.
GCAAGATATTTTTATTAGTTCCTAAATGACTTACAGGCATCCTCGTTAAACTACATTTTCTTCAGAGAAGGTGCTGAATCCCTTAAACGCAATCCTGACTAAGGCTGAAAGCTTTTCCAAGCGTGTGCCCGTCAGAGCACATTTCTTCTGACATGCAGTGCATGGGCAGGGTAACTCCCAGTCTGTACCTCTGGCAATGACACTCCAAGTTTGTTGACAGGACACAGGTTTTATTTTTATCAGATTAACATGTACATAATCATGCTCTGAACTTTGATCCCGTGTGTTTTGTGAAATGCTCTAGAAAATACCTGCTTTCATAGTCTTTCACGGGTTTGCATTCACACTGCAAATTACATACCTGTAGGTGGGGGCAAAAAACCCCGTGCTCTCAGGGTGATGTTTGTGAGATCCTTTTTAGCAATGACAGAATATATTTTATGGACATTTTTGATAAACACTGGTCTTTTCTAAATCAAAATGAGAACTATTTTACAGGCAGAGACCAATCCCCTTTTTTTGAGAGTCCTGGCACCCAGTTTGGTAGCCTGTGTTTTGTATAAATACTTGGTTTCACCCTGTTGCAAGAGATGCCTCAAATTGCACAGATGTGTTTCCTGAAGGTATCCATGGGTGACCTGGGACATGACCACAGTAACAGATGTTTGTGGATCTTCTCTTAACCGTGCCATGCTCCTGCTTTGGTCTGGTTATTTCCCAAAGGAGGTGATACTGTATAGCCCAGGCTCCTTTTAATGGTATGGAAAAGGACCCTTCTGAGGACTTGGTCTATTGTGTGCTATGGAAGAGGATGTCTTTTAACTACTCTAAGTTTAGAGTGGATTTTAGCCTTGCTGTCCTGCACGGCTCGTTTACTTGGCATGCTCCTCAGCTAGTTTATGTTGGTGGTTGAGTCCCTTAATCCACCGCAGAAGCTTCTTGCGTCCGTTTTGGTGAGGAGCCATCATTTAGAGTGATGCTGGAAGGCACTGATACGAGGTAGCGTGAAGGAAGCTTAGCGAGCAGATTTGAAAGAGTTGACGAGTGCTGTCATTCCTTCCTCTCCCTATGCGTCTGCCCGTGTTTCTGGAGAAGCCTCGCACACTTTAAGAGGAGCGTAATGTTTTTGAATACTTGGTCTAAGAAATAGCTCTGGAACTTCGGCTCAGAGAAACAAAACCTCAACGAGGTGCTTCTTCACAGCTTTCTGACACAGGCAATGCGCAGCTGAACCCAGTCAGCTGCAGAGCAAGGGGCTGCTGCTGGCTGGACGCCCGTTGCCTCCAGTTCAACTGTGAGGCCAACGCGGAGCTGGCAAGTCAGTCCCAGTAAATGTCGTTTGGGCTACGTGTGGGTGTCAGAAGTGGGGTGGAAACAAAAACGGTCAAAGACATTGAAAATTATGGGTAGACACATTTTCTCCTGTCGGGGCCAGCGAATGTTACCTCCCTGGCCCTCCCGTTCCCAAAGGCTCAATGGGTCCCGACGGCCATGAATGTGATGCAGCATTACAATGTGCAGAGGAGAACTTAATTCCTCTGCTTGGACAGTCATTTTTCATCATGTTTTTTTCTGATGGGGCATAGGTGTTTGCAGGAGAACGCAAAATGTCTTCCTGCGGGTTTCTGACTTTTGTCAAAAGTGCTGACTTTTGATCAGGCGGGGCTGCTCAGTACTTCCACTCACCTCTCAGCAGTCGTGGGGTGGTGACGGAAGGGACCTTCAGAGGGTTGAAGTGAAGGTGCTGTTCCTCCAAAATCAGTAGAAAATGATTGCTGTTCCCGTGATTATGGGCGTGTCAACAGATCATCGTAGCCAGCTCATGTGACTAGAAACAAGTCACATAAGCAGAACATGCAGGCTCATATTTATGCTACACAGGGTGACTTAAAAGAGGAAAAAAATGCTAGTTCGTATGTTACGATGTTATTTTTTCTAGAGAATTAAAAATGCTTTATTGTGTTTTGGGAGTGTATTTGTTTTATTGAAGCTCTGGAGAAAGGGCAGCGCTATCCTCTGCAGCATGCCTTGTTTTATGGAGCATGTTAGGAAGGGGTTCATTTACTTGATGAATTCAGGACCCAGATTAATTGGACTCTGAAATGGCTAGTTTGGGGAGAAGCCATTTTATTCGCTTCTAGGGATTATCTGATGTTCTCTAAACTCCAGTAAAAATTTCTTAGCACGGCCACAGCTTCTGTGTCCTTGCAATTAAGAGACAAAGCAAACGCCAAGTTTGCACACATGCACAAACAGGGACTTGTGAACAAAGTGGTAAGACTAGATCCACTAGAAGCTAGTGCATGTTGCTGTGTCAAATAAAAATCCCAGTGATGTATAGCCTAAAACCGTAATTAGAGGGCAGCTCTGAAAATCAACGTACAAACTGAAAATGCAGGTGGCTTAGGTACACTGTCTGAGTCGCTCTTCTGGGTTTCCTTCCCTCCCACCGCTTTCAGAGGTGTGGTATGCGGTCTGCCAGGGCTGCAGGAGAGCAGGGGTGGCTTGTCCCCAGAGCTGCTGAGCTGCCTGGATCCCAGCAAGCTGCTTTGACAACTATGTTGTCTAGACTGTTTATGGGTAAAAGTAGTGGTATGAAAGGTAGGAGACCAGGCGCTTGAAGAGCTGCTTGTCCCTGATTAAGTATTTAGTGAGTAACAAGGAATTCAAAGAGGAAGATGTTGGGGACCAAGAGTTCTGGGGTTTGCGGCTGGTGACCTCCTATGCACGTATGTGTCACAAGAGGCACATGCTGGAGAAGGTGCAGAAGGTGTCCCTTGCTCCAGGTGGTCTATAAAATGCCCCTGGCTTATAGGGGTGTATAGCACAAACTTTGTTAAGGATGTGGTTTCAGGCTGTAGCAGGGAAATCATTAAAGCTGGACTTTAGAGGGACCTCCAGCTCCTGCTCTGCTGGCCATCTACTCTGACACCTTCCTTAGCTTTGCTCTCGGAGGTTTCCTGGCACTGCTTTGCTCGGCTTTGGGATCTGAGAAGAAATCAACTCGTCAGTCCCACGCCTCCGTGCTGTGTGCCTGGGATCAAACCATTCACTTGCAAGATGCAGGCTCAAGCAGTTGGCCAACACCAAACCCACAGTTGCCTGGTCTTGAGCAGAGCCCACTTCCTGTCTCTAACACCCGTAATTAGAGACAAGCCTAGAAGGAGAAACAAGACTGATTCCTTGAAGAGCTCATCTGGAGGATCAGGAAGGACAGAGCAGATGGCTTCAGTGCAAGCTCTGAGGTAGGCTTAAGCTGGGTGGAGTCAACCCTCAGGCTTGACCCTAGATGTCAATGTAAACAGATCCTCTGGGGACTTTCATTATGGAAAGCATGGGCAAAACTGCAAGTCCCTACCTGTCAGTGCTTGAAATTCAAACAGCCCAGGTCGGGTAGGTAGGGCTGAGCTGCTTCCCACAGCTGCCTGAGAAGAGCCTTGGCCTCACCTCGACAAGAACGGAGAACTCGCTCAGCCCTGGGCACAGCAGGGACCTGCAGTGCTGCGGTTGGAGCGTGAGACTACTGCAGAGTTGGGGCACCGGTGACCATGGATGGCAGACCAGCCATTCTGTGCTGGGCAGAGGATCAACAGGTCACAGCATCCTCTGGGACAGAGTCCTCAGAGACATTGATGCTGTTCCTTACGGAGCAAGAAAGCAGGGCCTTTGGGCCTGGCACCGGACTCCACAAGATGAGAGCCCTTCCATTTGAGCGGGATGTGTGCTTGCCCCGCTGCCTGCCAGCTCTTCCCTCTTGTGAAGAGCAACAAGCCCAGGAGTGCAGGGGATGACATGTGGTAGATGACTACCACATGTCACACGTTTCTGCCTGGTGCTGTGATTACAGCCTCTGTTCTGGGCACGTCGCGTGTTGTGACACCCTGGACTCCTTCAGTTTCTCACCTTTCTTCCTCCTATCTCTCCTGGACACCTTTGCACCCTCTGGAGCTAGGTTAGATGGATGCATGGAGGTTCTAGTCATGATCTTCTGCAGCTTTTCCTCAATCAGCTGATTGAGGTTGTGTTTAGCAGGTACTGCGAGTACCAGAGCGTGTGATTTCCTTCAGTGTCTCCCCACAGCTGTGCTGACACAGTCATCTCTCCAAAAACCCTTCCTGTTTTCTAGGATTTTCTCTTCTAGGAGATGTTCCTTTATTATGATGACTGTTTTGGGTTTACGTATTCATTTATTTCCTATGGCTTTATATAGAAGAAAAGAGTCGCAGAGAGAAGAGTTGAGCTCCAAGAAGGAACATCTACCATCTAAACATAGTATCTGAGAGTTAAGTCTCTTGAATGGGAGGGCTAACAAATCCATGTGCTTAGGAAGAAGCTGGAAATTGTCAGTAGGAGACATTGTATGGGTGTATCTGAAACCCCTCCGACTCCTGGAGCTGTTTTAAGGCTTCAGACAGGAGCTCATCCATTCTGGACCTAGACCCATCTTGTAAGGGTGGGCATGCACAGCGCTCATGAGCAGCACTGCTTCCGTCAGGATAGGCCCCGTCTTTGCTGTCATAGTCTTTTGGAGAGCCCAGCACTGCATCAGGCAGGAGACTTGCTTCTGTTTTTTCCTTTCAGACCAGGCAAACCCACCTCTCGGGATTGTGAAAGCCAGGAGGGAAGGGGAGCTTGGGCTGTGGGCTAGGGGTTAAGAGAGGTGAGCTGCGGTTTTGGGTCCCGACTCCAAGGCCTGCTTTTATTCTTTCTGTGTTTCCCAGGAAAAGGCTTTATGATGTTTGTATTCGGGCCCACGTGGGGAGAGCAATTGACTGATTTACTCTAGTGACGTCTGTCTCTTTGTTGTATCAATAAAGTTATTTGCATGGAATTCATCTGAAGGAGGAAGTGATCTTGAAAGCTTCTGTTCGAAATTAGAGTTTCCTGCTCTTTTTCCAAACCTGAGGTTCCCCAAGGCGAGGTGGGACCCCATCATGGGCTGTGGTAAGTGCCTGGGGAGGGCAGGAAAACGTCGGTGGGCGTTTGTAGCAGATTGCCGTCCTGGTGTGGCAGCGTGAGCAGGGCTGGCGTCCTGGACCCACATGTTTTGCGTTTGAGCAGCTCATCGCTAGATGACGGAGCAATGCTCAGTGATCGTATTACTCTCTACTACAAATTACTAAAAGTTCTCTTTTCACCCTAGACTGCCCAGCATTTCACTGCAACACCTCCTCCACGGTTCTGATGGATAGAAGTCGCCTGTGTAGGTTCATCAGGCTGCTTCTGAGCTCCAGAAACGCTGAGTGCCGCACTATGGGCAGGACTCTGGTTTTGTGCCAACAACAAGTGCAGCAACGTCCGGTTCTGGGACCCCAGGGTGAGAAGTGTTGTGAGAACATGGAGGGGGTTCGGTAGAGAACTACCAACATGGTCAGGACCTGGGGGACATGGCCTTGTTTAGTCTATTCAAGAGGAGGCTGAGGGGAATCTAGCAACATCCCACAACTACTGGAAGAGCAGTTGCAGAGTTGGTGGAGTCGGGCTCTTCCCATTAGCGGCAGATCATAAACCAAGAGGCAGTGGCCACACATTGCAGCTTGCAAGGTTCAGATCAGATATTGGGAAACTCTCTCTCCCACGGAGGTGGTGCAGCACTGGGACAGGTTGCCCAGAGAGGTCAGGGAATCTCCCTCCTGGGTGGTTTTTGAAGCTCAGTTAGACAAAGTTACAGTCAACCTGATGTACTGGCAGCAACGGCCCTGCTTCAAGGATGTTTGGACTAGAGACCTCCTCATGTCCCTTCCAACCAGCATTTCAGTCGTTCTGCTCGCTCTGGAAAGACTGCTGGCATGCTGTCAGAGTTTTCAAGGAGAATTTCTGGATCTAAACATCTGGCAGTTTTTCTTCGACACAGTAACCCAGATCTAGATGGAAGCTGTCTGCTCCAGCTTACTAGGGTAGAATGATCTCAGTATGAAGAATATCAGTTCGGGGAGTGGGGTAGATGTGGAAATGAGTCACTTTTACCCCCTGACCAGGAGGTGGGTGCAAGGGGAGGGAACTGTTCTAGCAGCCTGAGGTGGCTGGAATTTCATTTGAATCCACTCCGAATTTCGCAATAGAAGCAAGGCAAAGTTTGCTGGGGCAGCAGAAGGCCTCTTGTTGTGTGTGCGCAGCGCTGTGTGCAGGAGACCTGGAGCAGTAACAGCCTGCCTGTTTGGCACTTGTGCAGTACAAGTAGCCAGTGAAAGAGAGGAGGGGTGACATGGAGCTATCTTTAATACTTTTTTTGATGTACTGTGTGCCTCCAGGAGAAAGTCTCCTTCCACACTTGCCATCTAGCAAGCTTTTCTGGGAGCAAGGAAGCTTGGTTCCCCATGGCTTTGTCTCATCTGTTTGGATCTTCTCTCCTTTGTGTCCATACTTTGTTCCTCTGCATCCCAGCAAAAGGTGAACTGCTGCAGGACCTCTCACCTCAGTCCAGATGCCCATGTTCACAGAATTTACAGCAACTCCATTTCCTTGTAATTTTTTTCTTCTTCGTCCTTTGCTAAATTTAGCTAGAGAAGCCGAATGTTACTGCGGGAGGACTGACGGGCTGAGGAAGAGACTGAGGCTTGCAGCGGAATTGTTTCCCCAGTAGAGGAAAAAAGAATTCAGGGAACCCAGCAGTTTACCCGTAGCTTCATATCTGCAGATCTTGAACTTAATCATCACAAATATGTCATCATTGCTGAAGTCATAATCAAGTTCAGCATTTTACTGTCAGCATAATTGCATTAACCATCTTCCTTTCTTGCTATATATTGAAATACAGTCTGTTTTATAGATTCTCTGCCAAGTTATTAAATTTTAATGCAATTGGAATCGGGTTTTTAAAATAAACGTTGAACACAGTAAATACACTGAGTTCCCAGGGCCTGCCTTGTTTTTGGATATGAACAAGATCAACCGAAGAAGCCAAGCGTGAAGTTGTCGTGTGCTTGAACCCTACTGAGTGGCCGTGTACTCGGTGGCGCTGAGCCGGCTTGGTGTCCCCTGCCTGTACTGCAAATGGCTGGTGACACTCCAACTTTTCCAAGGAAGACCTGTAAAATTTTCACGTTTCTCTCTCAAAATCCGGGTTGCCAGAAGAGGCTTGTCCTCTAGTGAATTGCATTCCTTCGGCCTAAATGTGTTTTCACAGCACAGCCTTGTCTTCGAGGAGTTAAAAAGGAAGGGCACCTGGCCCTGCAGGGTGCTGCTTGAGGATGTTGTGGGGTGTGGGGTGTGAGGAGTAGCCCCAGGAGAGCCCTCTTGCCCCTTGGCTGCTCATGAGCTCTTCTGGGATGTGATTTGTCTGGACAGACAGACAAGTTCCTCTGCCAGGATAAGCTGTAGCTCAGCAGGGGGTGTTTCTGGCAAATGCTGTACAACTCTAATTAGCCTTTGGTTGGCCTCCAGCGTTTGTTTGTTTGTTTGTTTGTTTGTTTTTCTTGCACTGAGTCAACTTACTCGTAAGATACGAGCAACAAGTCCAGCCAGCGTCCCGGGCTGCCTGTTTCAGACGTTACCCGTGTTGTTGCTGCTAGAGCCATGCCATAAAGAAAAGAGGGATAATTCTCATCTGCCCCATTAATGCTCGTCCCCCTTCAAAATCCTTCAGGAAGGCAGCTCGGTTTGTTGTATGACTTGCTGTGCTCCCCCCTTTACGACAGACAGCCGCATCGGTATATGAAACGCAGAGAGGAGCTGAAGGGCAGAGAGAAAACCACCGGGTCTGTTTTCCCTCCCGGACCTCAAGCGCCTGCGGAACGGTGGTGGCCGGGGAGCCAAGGGGAGTGAGGGTGTCTGGGAGGGAGTCACACACACCGCCGGGTCCTTGGGGTGAGGGCAAGAGCAATCGCTGCCAGGCTAGAGCTGCTGGAGGCTCAGGGCTACCGTGCATGCCGTTTCCAAAAGGACTGATAGCCCAAGCCTGCGCTTGCTGCAGCGTGCGGGGCGGTGAGGCGTAGAGGAGCGTGCAGCGCTGGCTTGCTGCTGGCTGGCCTTCTTTGCTCTAGTTGGTGCTCCAGCACACTGGCTTGCTTTGTGTGACACAGGACCAGGAGGAGTTTGCCCACCCTCTGCCCACGAGGTCTCGAAAACTACGTCTGTTGTTGCAGGAGATGACAAGAGGAAAAGCAAAGCAGAGGTAACCTGCCCCTTCCAGAGATACGCTGCGGATCGTGAGGTCGGAGTACATCCCCAGATCATGGGCCACTCGTGAGCCACGTGTTTCTGTCAGCCACATCCTGCATCTTGTGGGAACTCTCTGGAGATGACACCAAGTAGGTGAACGTTAGAAGTGTGATGTGAATTCATCGCTACCTTTATGATCTGATTGAGCCACCCTTTGCTCGCGAGAGTACCAACGATACTTGTGAAACCCTACCCTCTATCAGGGCTTCCTTACTGCTGGATTGTTTTGTTAGAGCACTAAAATTGGATGTCTCGTCTTCCGTCTCGCAGCAGCGGTCTCTTTTGTTGGATGCTTTGTCAGCTGCTGTCTGACGTCCATCCTGCCATTCCTTCCCCTCTTCCAAGGGAGCCATTGCATTACAGCGGCAGTCACACCTCTGTGTATACGATGCCATTGATAAATTCCAGTCTGGCTCAAGCAGGAGGCATCGTCCTGAGACAGCCCTTTTGAAGGTCTGTCGTGATCTCTCCCTGCTGGCTGGCTCAGGGGTATGTTCTGTATTAACGCTCCTTGATCTGTCTGCTGGTTTTGACACCGTTGGCCGGGATGTCCTGGTGGAATGCTCTGAGCAGATGGTGCATCTGGCTGGGGCTGCTTCAGGTTGGTTCAGATCGTATCTTGGGCAGCGCTGCTCATTTGCACATTCCATTCCTTCCAGCGGGTTTCTGTCTGCTGCGTGGCGCTCTGAGGGACCCTCCCATTCTAGTGCCTATTGATTTATTTTGGCGAAGCTGATTAAGCATACACTCGCTTCTGGCTGCCTTCTGGCACTCCCCACACTCCCTGCTCCTTTCCCCAGCCTGTCACTCCAGCAAAGCAGGGGCACACTTGCAGTTTCTTTGAGGGTATGTCAGTGCAAGCAGTGTCGGTCTTGGCGGGTCCGTGCCCTAGGACATGCAAGCAATGCCCAGCCTGTCTTAGGAAGGGAAGGTTCCGAGTGTCTTCCCTGTGGACGTTGCTCCAGATGCGCACACCTGGCTACTAATATCCCTGCTACTATCTCTGCGCAGCGCCAGATCCGAGTGGTGCTGTCAGCCAGTGACTGATCTGATTGTGTGTGATTGCTGTGCCGGGCCCTGTCTCTGCTGTTGAAAATCCTCCGGGGATGTTAGCCCCGAGGGTCCCCGTCCGGTGGAGACGTGCCAGCAGTCCCAGGTTCTCAGGCTGTATGGTTGCTCACTGATCACCTGTTTGTTGCTATAGCGTGGGGGAATTTTTGGCTCTCCACTCTCCGTAGTATTTGGATGCCGTTCTCTGCTTTGCTGTACTCTTTAGTGGTGTAACATTACAAGGACTGACAAACCAGTACACACCTTCGGGCTTTAGATGTGTGTAAGAGCTGATGCCAAAGAAAACAGCCCTTTTCTGAATACAGCAAACAGAAGTTACTTGGTCTTGAGTAGGCCTATTTTACATATAGCGCTTTTGCTATTTAGGTTGCAAATACCGTCATCTAAATACTTCCATGGACTGGAAAAGTGAGGTGGAGAAATGACATGACTTGCCCCAAAGTCACAGAGTAGCGAGCTGGCAGGTGCAGCAAGGACTCAGCCCTTGCTGAGGACGCTGCCCACCCGAGTGCATCGCCACTGTACTTCTCCTCCTGCAGACACGGCCCAGGATTTTCCTTTGTGTATATCCCCTTCCCTTGTTCGTTCTTCCTTCCAGCCCCTGAGGGCAGCTGGGAGGGGGATGGATTTGGAAAGACTGTGTTGCTGAGCTCCATCTGGAAGATAAAGCTCCACAACTCACCCTATTTGCAAACACCCTGCTCAGAGATTTCAACAGATGAGCCGGCCTTTAAGAGGAATACACTTGGTTGGTGTATTCTTACCGTCTCCAGTACTGGGCTAAAAATCCATCTTCTCCCCAAAGGTGACAAGCGCTGCCGGTCGTCACGCCTTGCGTCCGCGCTACGCAAGCCCTCATGACTCAGAGCAGCGATTTCAGGATGAAACTCCAGAGGTTTCTTCTTTATGGGCCACACATTGTACCTGAACTTTATCATGAGCACGGCGATCCTAGCCCGTCTATCGCTACATTCCCCGCCTGGAATTCACCGTGCAAGCCATAGCGGCGTAATAAAAGCCAACAGACAATCTGGTTAGCTTGGCTCGGCTTTGAAGTGGGAGCGTTTGCCGCTTTGCCACGCTCCTGCCGGGGCTCCGCCGCCCGTCCGCCTGGGCCATGGGGCCAGCGGGTGGGTTTGGGTGCTGCGCGGCCCCTGCTCTCCAGGGATGGAGTAGTAGGTGGCAAGGTGGAAATACAGAGACCCTGTTTGCGTCCCCGTTGCAGGACACGCGGCAGCAGGACCTCAGCCCCTCTCAGGCAGCAGGAGATCCCCGCGCCCTTGTGGTGCAGGTCCACGTGTGCTCAGTGGGTCCTCTTGAAGTCTTCAGGCATCAGCTCTGCCTTTAAATCAGCTGTTGTGCCATGGAAATCTGTGCAGTGTTTGTCACGCCTCCCAGGGGGATGTATTCTGGCAGCTTTACTCCTAAATCTCCTTTTACCTGGCATTTCACTAAATTTAGAAGGACTTCGTGTGGACTAAGTGTAGTGCACTGTAATTTGGCTGAATCCAGCCTGCTCAGAGCAGGGGAGGTTTAGACTAGATATTAGGAAAAATTTCTTTACGGAGAGAGTGGTCAAGCATTGGAACAGGCTGCTCAGGGAGGTGGTGGAGTCACCATCTCTGGAAGTATTCAAAAAATGTGTGGACGTGGCACTTCGGGACATGGTTTAGTGGTCATGGTGGGGTTGAGTTGACGGTTGGACTTGATTATCTTAAAGGTCTTTTCCAAGTGATTCTGTGATTCTGTGAAACCTGGGCCATTACTCACTATTGCCCTTCATTTTCCTTACGTGTGACTCTGCTGCATAAAAGCCGGTCCCACGATGGTCTGAAGCCCGGGCAGGGTCTGGAGCTTGGCACGGTTGCCTTCCAAACGTAATGCAGAGTGCAAAGGAGGATGGGGGAGAAACCAATCATTCAAACAGCAATTAAAAACCCCCCAGGGGAAAGTTTGTGAGCTTTTGTATGGGGTCGTGCGAGATGAGATAACCTCTTGCTTGCACTTTTGAGGAGAACAGGGCAAAGTACTCCCCGGCTCACAGCCGCCGGCGCAGGAGCAGGGGCGAGGGGCAGTGCCAGCCTGGCTGCGCTGCTGCCGGTGCCAGGGAGGTGCGGGGAGGGCTGCGAATGCGGGAGACAAGCAAAGGGAAAACGAGTTACTCCAGCAGCGTCGCAGAGGAAACCAGGACGCCAAAGGGTTGCTCTGTTCTTGAATGAATGTGCTGCTGCTTTCTCCAGACCGTAAACCTGAATGGCATCTGCACGCGCTCCCTCCACCCAGCCCACCGCAGCCAGCTCCTGCCCTGCGCAGAGGTGACAGCCGGGGCCAGGTATGCCCGCGCTGCCTCGGAGCAGCTCAGCTGGGCTGAAGTTCGTCTCTGCTCAGCTTTTAGAGGCATCAGTTGCTCTTGCAATCAGCGCTCGCAGCCAAACTGTCAGCTGTGGGTTGGGTTCCTAGAGCTCATTCAAGCGTGATTTCAGGGTTTCACTAGGCTTTTGCAAATGGGGCATTGACTTGAAGGGAAGAAGGAAGAGATGCAACTTCTGGAGAAGGAAATACCTGTGGGCTTCAATGTTTGGGTAGCTGCCTCCCGGAGAACCTGGTCTGCACTGATAAAAATCCCTGCGTGTGTGCCCGTCCTTTCCTGAGCCCGGCAATTGCATCCGGTGTTTGCCCCAGCTGCCGAGCAATTTTGGGTTACACTATACTCAGTGTATTTACCTTCCAGACGGTCTGGGATGCAGGGGCACGCAGCAGCTGTTGTACCGTGGTGCTGTGCAAACACGAGGCAGGTGTTAGCTGGCATCCCGTCTCTCGTACGTCGAGTGCAGTTCCAGGAGCTGCCACGTCTCTGCCAGCCGGCCGCGTCCCCGGCGCGCTCTTGCAGGTGTTGTATTCCCGTAAATATAGATTGTCGTACCGCGCTGAAAAGCTCTCCCCGTCGGGATGTTCCCCGCCAGTTACCGCCGTGGATGAGCCCCTCGCTGCGCTCCGGTTTCGGACACCAGCAGGGAGGTGTTGCAGACCTGGCCCACACCGAGGCTCTCCGGCGGGCCGTCCATGCGGGCATGGGGAGCTGGGCTGCCGGGCTTCGCCCAGCAGTCAACCCCTCGGATCCCAGTTTGGAACGGGCCGGGGTCCCTCAGCGGGCTCTGGCTGCGTTTGACGTTTCTGACTCCTGTGCTCTGGGGCTGGGCTGTGGGGTTGCTCAGAGCAGGTTGTTCTTCAGTGGAGCACATTCGGTATGGGGAGGTCTTCGTTGGCGGCAGTCATTCCCATGCTTGTTTTTCTCGCGGATGTGTTGTACGTGTATTATTTTTGGCCTCCCAAAGAAGGTTTGGTGGTCAGCCGTGCCAAATTTACATGCCAATTTACATTACGGATCTTTCAAAGAGGCCAGCCTGGAGTTTCTCCTCCCCTGGCCTGCCTGTGCTGTGCCTCCTCCAGAAGACACTTCACCTCCTTTTTTGCAAATCTGTGTTCCTGTAACACAAATGGAGAAACCACCCAGAGAGCAAGTAAGGGCTCCCTGCGGGCTGAGTTGTTGTAGGCAGCAGGGAAGTCATGGTTCTTGTGAAGGGGTTTGTTGTGCAGACAGTGGGCCAGATCAGAATCCCAAATTCCCCTGGACTGGGAAAGGGGTGGGGTAGATGAAGTGCCAAAACTCAACCCTGAAAACAGCTTTTCCCCCCTGCGAATAGGCACTGCTGGTGTGAGCTGCGCAGAGCTTGCAGTCCCCAGGCCGGCGAGGGGAGATACGCTCCTGTCCAGGGGCAGAGCTGCAAAGGAGGTCACGTGGTGGGAGCACAAGATGGGGCAAAACTGCCGGAGAAAATGGTCCCTGGGAGTCCAAGTGGGAGCTGCCGTGTGCTGCAGGTGTCAAAGCAGCCCCCGAGGGCAGGCGGGGGGCCGGGCGGCCCCGGGGGCCAGGGGGGAGCTTGAGCCGGCCCCCGCGCCGCCGCCAGACTCCACATGCCGCTGGTTTTCTTGCTCATGCCTTAATCTTTTTGTTCCCTTGGGGAAACTCATAAAAGTAATTGTAAAAGCTTTGGCAGGGCGGTGGGAGGAGAGGGGAAGGACGGGGGAGGTCGCTGCCCCGGCTGCTCTGTCGGTGCCGGCAGCCGCCCCGGGCAGAGCTCCCCCCTCCCGGGGCGCCCAGGTAGGGGCCTTGTGTCTGCCCGCACCCACCTCCTCCCTCGTAGCTGTGCTGGCTGGTCAGGGAGCCG